>NC_086316.1:2732435-2854935 GCF_963924245.1 Chroicocephalus ridibundus | reverse complement strand
ATCCAGCAGAATCATCTTCCGAGAGCTCAGAAGAGGTTCAGGAGTGTAAAACCTGGATCTCGCCCACCCGCAAGAGGATTGTGTTCTGCTTCTTTCAGTGAGCAGGTTGGTTTGGTCACCAGGAAGCATTATGCCCTTTCTGTCTTGCCTGTAAAGAGAGGATAAAAATGGATAAACAAAGCTGTCGACACACTTCACAGAATTCTTCTGTAAAAAACGGTGCCTAGCAAAAACTTCCTGTCACTGTGGTTTACAGTATCACCATTAATGAAACATATCTCGGTGAAAAGGACAGATGTATGGATTTTCACTTGCTAAACACAATAAAATCAATTATTTACACAAAATTGCTGACATATACTTCACCTCATCCCCGTAACACACATAAAAGTATTACGGTTTTCTCCAAGAAACTCACCGAGGAAAAATTATGACTTGTAAGAACTTTGTTTGGGAAAAAAGAAAGGATAAACCTAAAAGTTCAAACTGCCTGCAGAGGTCAGGAACGCTCCCGTAGTGTGAACAATCCTGGGTGTAATGGCATTGAAGTGCACCTACGGCTGCAGAGAAAAGGTGTTGCTTTCCTCTCGAGCAGCGTGAACAGCCTCTCTGGCCTCTCGTGCTCCCGGGGATGCACAAGTGTGGGCATCTTCAGGTGCTTTCAGCAAATCCACGCCACTTGTTCGCCCAGCTCCGTGCAGCGCTGGCTAAAATTGCGCTGGTTAAAATTGGACACGTCAGGGCTATATTTAGAGGGAGGAGAAGCCCAAAGGAGCTCATGCATAATGAACTATTGTATGCACGGAGTTGTTTTTTTTTCATTTGTGCCCAATCCTTTGGTAATTCTCCGAGAGAAGGACACTTGCTGGATTTGGAGATCTCTGGGGAGAACACCCTGTTGCAGTGGCGGGTGTGTGACGAGCAGCCGTTGTGGCTGAAGCGCGGGGGCTTTATCACAGAGAAAGCCCCCCTTGCCGCACGCGCACGCTGCTGGGCTGGTCCCGCGCACGTGGGATTAGCACGGACCTGAAAGATTCCAGCAACAGGAAGGGATTTTTTTTCCTCTCTCTCTCACATGTTTTCTTTTAAAGGCCTGTGGTTTGCAGCGACTGGTGAAATTCACCAATAAAAAGTGAATTTTGCTGAGCCAACTGTTGAACATGAAAACCTCATCAGTAGATATCGGGCTTATCACTACTACAGCTTTGCCTACACTCTTTTTTTTTTTTTTTTAAAGTACCCTTAACGTCAAAATCAAGATTTCAGACCAGCAATATTTTTTAGATTGCTTTGTTAGAGCCAATGTCCTACAGCTTTCCAGAGCACCAAGAATGAAGGTCAATTTTCACCCAAGTGGCTGCCAATATGTGGAAAATTTAGGTAAATAATTTGTTCTTCCGATCCTTCTGATCCTGGGTATAACACAGAACGTTCTTGAAAATCGTGACGTCTGAGCTTAACTTTTGTCGTATGACAGATGGAAAAGAGCAAAACTAATGCGAGTCCTCAGTCTGAAATGTTTTTGCATCCCTGTCAGGCAGAAGTGGGGTCAGTGATCCACTGAAAAGAAATTTCTGTACCATCATCCAGGGTGCCAGCGCAACAATGCCCCTTTTCTTTGCATTTGCTGGAGGCTTCATGGGTCATGCTTGTACTTCAAGGCAGAAAAGGGTGAAGACAGACATGCAAGGGACAATTGTTTTCAGATGCAGGAAAAAATCACTCCAGCTATAACCCATTCAAAACATGTCGATAGGAGAAAAATCTCTCTGACGCTTTATTTTTTTGTGGAACAAATTAAAAGGTAAATGTCCCACAATTAGTCCCCAGTACTAAACTTCAGTGTATTCAAGGAATTGTTTTATATAGACTTTGCTGAATACGAATTTTGGGAAAACCTTATTGTTGCTGAGACAATATTACAAGGATGCTGTATATTATACATCTGTATTCTTTAAGTTGCTCTTCCGGCAAACGTGGACAATAACCGCAATCACCTGGATGTGCACTTAGAGTGATATTAAAGCACAGTTCCACTGGAACTGCAGAGGAATCTGAAGTTTGAAAACTTCCTTGCAATATGTCAGGAGAAAACAGCCTCAGTAAGAATCCTCACGTCTTGAATTTTATACAAAATTCCTCAAGCAGTTCCTCTTCGAGCTAGCTGAAATTTCGTCAGTTTCATCAAGTTATGACATCATATTCTGATGGCAAACCAGAATTTTTCACTAGTGCTTGTTAAAACACTTATTAAATTTTAAAGGACTAAAATGTGCTATATTGAAACTAATATCTATAGATCTCTATAGAGAGATCTATATCTATAGATCTCTATAGATCTCTATAGAGAAGACAAAGGTATCAGAGGGTCCGGGTCCTGGAAGTAAGGTGTATATCTCTTTTATTCAAGCAGGGAGTATGAACTTGTTTTAAAGTGCAATGTCTGCCATTGACTCGTGATGGAATTTCTTTCGCTTTAAAAAAATAATTTGGGACTGGGACACATTTATAGTGCCATTAATTCCTTTGAGAAATATGTTTTAATACCAAGTAGTAGAGGAAAAAGTGGATATTGAAATGCAACGGACTGACTTGCTTTTTCAGAGCGTCACATCAACGATGCCACAAGAATGCCGAGAGACTGCCTTGCAATACACTTGAATCAGCGATACGACAGAGCTCAATATGATATTATAGGGCTTCCAAATTAAAACTGAATAGTCAAACCAAATTCAGTGAGCATGACTTATTTTTCATCAGGCGTCCGTATAAATACCAGTCTCCCTTTAGGCCTACTGCCTATGCCATAACACTTCTTTCAAGGACCATTACGCAGACAGGATGCAATAGAATTTAAAGACCTAAGTTTAAAAGGCTTAAGGTTAAGACTGTAACACTAATGGGAATAATGTGAATGACACGATTATGTCTGAGGTGAACCCCAGCATTTAGAAGAATGAAGAATATTGTCAGGTTAACTTCAAGCCAGCATGACAAGCATGTTATCCAAGGTTGCTCTTCTCTCCCCAATCTCCCTCCTGGCCCCAGATCACGATGCAAGTTGTGTTGCAGGTGTGTAAGGTGGTGTGTGGTCCCACATAATCCTTACAGAGCTGTTCCACTCCACACAGTTTGAGAAACTCTGGGATTCCCCTAGGATGGCATGGTCCAACACGGTCCTTGGCTTTGCAGCAGAAAGATACCCATCCCTATCAAATTCCGAGGTTCTGCTAATCACTTCTGTCTATTATGTCCCCTCTGTATCTAACATCTCAAGTAGGAATCTTGCTCCATTACTCTGGAGATAAACTAAGTCTCTGTTTCCTCCACAAGCCGATGCATTCAGCACTTCAGTGAATGTACCCGACAGCTGAGGCTGGAGGGGCATGTGGGGGAGACAGAGAACCAGACCTTAGGAGGGGTTTTGCAGATTTTGGAGGCAGCTCCTCTCGTCTGTACTTGCTCTCTCTTCTCCATCCTGTTCCTCTTAACAATGCAGCTGGGCCACCTCTGAATCTTAGTAAATCTGTATTTTAGTTAATTTGACAACCTCGCTCTGCCCTCAAAGCTATCTCAGTCACATTGCTTTAAAACTTGCTTACATTCATTGTAAACTTCAGTATTCTATTACTGACTTGATAGCAACAATGCTTTAGAGGAACTAGATCATCACTTTTCCAGTTTCAGCTGTGAATTACTTAAATACGAGAAAACATATGACCCTTTCCTCACAGTAATTTTTTGTCCACAACAACAGAGTAAGTACACATTGCACTCTTTCCAACCCGAAGCTCGTGAAAGCAGACCACACCACTCCGCTGTGTTGTCACCTCCTCTTTTGGTGCTCCTAATGCAAAGATGGATCACTCACATACCCAGTTTTGAAGACTTCGCTAGCACCCTCCTTCCCCGCTTTCTTCATTTGCCACCAATATCTAGCTGTCTGCCATTATCATCTGGACCGTGAGAACACAGTTTTGCATTTATAAGTTATTGACAGCTCTCCATTACGATCTGTTTCAACAGGAGCTAAAATGCTTCAGCACCTACATCGTGTTCAACTGCATATCAGAACTTGCATTTGACAGTAGGCTCAAGCAAGCCAGATTCTTTAAAACAGAAAACATCCCCCAGTTTCTATATGGCGAAATGATGATGATCATTCTGTTTTCAATATCAAAATGGCAAACATAGAAAATAAACTTTTTTATTCTCTTCAACACAAAAAAAACCCCAAAATGGCATGGACAGACCTTTAAGAGGGGTTTAATTTAGATTTCACCAGCATTGTCCTGAGATACGGTGGAGATCAGTTGTTATCTTAAATATAACGTGTCCTTTAGTACATCAATAAAAACGACTGAGAATCAGCTCTGCCACTCAACAGAACGATGGGGGAGGGAAGGAGGAGGAACAGCAGAATAAAGACCAGATTTTAGGGGAGATATTAAAAAACATACCAGTGATGTATTTCTAGCGAGTTTAGTCTTGTAATGTTTCACTCTGTTCTCGATCCAGTAAACAACAGCTAAAATTAGCACAATAATTTGGAAGTTATGGTATAAAAAGAACAAGTGGAAAAACTCGACAGAACAGGGCTCCCAATGAATCTGAGCACTACTGATTAACACTAGTTTTTGAAATGTTAATTAGTTTTACACTTAACAGCTTGTCATTGTCTAAAAGGGCATAGGAGCAAACCTTCCAGAGTGAAGGCTGAGGAGTTTTTAACTCCTTGGTGACAGGAATTGGCGCACATTCCTTTGCTCTCAATAGCACCATGAGCAGACAAGAATTAATTAGCTTTGGTGATCAGTAAGATAAAAGAATGTAAGTATCTGAATTAGTTAGCAATGACAGGAGGGTGAAAGAAATATTAAGTAAATTAAGATGTACAGAGTAGTTACTGTCCACAAGCTAACTCGATCCCCCTTATCAGGACTGAGAACTTTGCCGAAATATGAAATTATCTCCCCTTAAGAACGATGTCTGACAATGTCTGCCATTGCTTTGTTCATTTAAGTGCAACTTGATGACACGTTAAAGACTGCGAAGTATGCAAAATTGAAGGAAGTAGAAGGGATTAGACAATGATGATGTAGGAATATGTTTATTCATTATATATTTCAATTTAAATCATTGCTTTGCAATCTTCGAGAATTTAGACTGGAGGCGGGGGGGGGGGGGGAGTAAACATATTTTCCTCATATATTTCTGTGTCTTCAATTAACCAAAATCTGGCACAAAGCAAAAAGTTTTGTGGCTCGATAAGGCTACCTCCTGCGCATCACACACAAGCCATGATCTAGCTGACAATGCCTCCAACGTGAAGCTATAGATTTATTGGCCAGGTGTGAAAAATCGCGGAGCAGGGGGGTAGAGCCAGCCCAGCTGAGTTTTCACACAGTCCAGCGGAACACAAGATGCCCGTCTACCTTCATCCCCCAAAATTCGCATCCCTGGAGCTGGGAGGGGTGACAGGCGGTGTTGCTGCCAGTTTTGCACGCGTTTCGGCAGGCTCCGTTCTCCTGTAAGTGGAGCAAAATTTCTCGCGCGCTAAGTTCACATATACATTTTCAGTTATACCAGAGAAGTGCAAAAATGAGACGTTAAATTTGAATTAGAGAAACCCATAAACACTCCATTTAGGTTTCGGGTTGGCCACAAAGCTCAGAGAACTTGGCAAAGCAAACACAGCATCTTCCCACTGTCTGTGCGACGGGAGCGATATCCTGCCGCGTGGAAGGAGCCTTGGCTTGTCCCTGTAGTTTGCTGAACACCTTTCTAGATTATTGCAATTTGCAGCATTTGACAGATTTCGGCAAAAATAGAAATTCTTTTACTGGTTCAAGTTTCTGTGTGAAGACTTCAACCAGTTTCACTTTGCAAACAGGCCAAATTGTTTCCAAATGCAGAATTTGTGTTGTAGAGGATTTATTTTATTTTATTTTATTTTTTTCTTTTCTGAGGGGGATGCTTTAGTAGTGGCTACTTTAGTGAAAATACACTACCTATCCTGTGATTTATTTTACTTCTTTTTGTCATATGTCGTCTTCTTCCTCCCATGAGGTTTTGAAATTAGTAAGTTCCCAGTGAGCTTTGGCTAAATTTAAAATGCTTAATTGTGGAACACAGTACATCTGCAAATCCTATCTCAATTCCTCCCTTTCCCAGAAAAAACTCAGCTAAGAGAAATGTGACACGTAACTTAAATCGTATCAGGACACTAAACATTTTTATTGAAAACAGAATAGCCTTACTGTGTTTATAAGCCTAAAACTTTCAAGTCTTTATTCTGTTGCATGCACGTTTTCAAGAGAAATAAAAGGCTGGAATGTTTTTAGAAACTGCATAAGCTGCATTATCTATGTACAATGTGGGTATAATACTACATTGGTCAGCAACTATAATGTAAAAGGTAATGTGTAAGAGTTTTATATGCTTCTCAGAACTATAAAGGAAGTGTGAGTGGATTTTAAACATTTTGATTAGCACCACAAAGATTTTAATGCTTTATTTAAACAG
The DNA here is from genome assembly GCF_963924245.1 of Chroicocephalus ridibundus. NCBI lineage: Eukaryota > Metazoa > Chordata > Aves > Charadriiformes > Laridae > Chroicocephalus > Chroicocephalus ridibundus. The sequence continues at coordinate 2,848,410 of NC_086316.1, read as the reverse complement.
TTTGCTATAGGGCAAACACATTTGGTAGACAAGTAAAATGAAAGCACGGGCATCAGTTTCCCTGTTTTCTATTAAGTAATGTTGCGAAGTAAGCAGAAGTTGGATTCAGATATCAGATAATTATCTCCACACTATGTGTCACAGTAAATAATTTTAATTGGTTTAACTTCAGGGACCATTACTGGCCTAATTAGAAACATGAAAAGGCTACAAGTATTAGGAAATATCCTGAAGGAAGGAGAACATTAGCAATTCTGTCAAGCCATTTTTAAAATAGTACACAGTAGCAGTCACATTTCAGTAAAAGGCAGATTACTTGAAAGGTGCTTTTAGGAAAAGAGTACTTGTGGGTTTGTAATAAGAGAAGCTGGTGGGCAAGCGTAGAGAATGTGTAATGCTCAGCATGTATTGTTGCTGTGTTAAAGATACGTTGGTCTTATTCCGATTGCTTTTTTTTTTTTAAAGACACAGGTTAACTTTGTGCTGGGCAAGAGTCGTGAGAGCCCCGGGGGCAGGGAGGGAGCTGGAGGAGTGCCCATGGCCAGCAAGTTCATGGGGTTAAGAGAAAAAAGGTAAAAAAAAAAAAAAAAAAAAGATAAAAAAAGCTAAGCCCAGGTTGTGTGGTGTTTGGAAGGGTGGGAAGTTTGGAAAACTTTCATCAAAAATATGTATCAGCCTCTTTGGTGCTTTGGTGGAGCTCTGTAAAGATGGCTCTTGAGCTTTTCACTCTTCCACCTCTGTCTCAGCTTTTTGGACCTTCCATGAGCACCCACACCCCAAATGAGGCCACGAGGCAGTGATCTTGTGCTGAATGACACCTTCTGGGTGTAAGGACTTCCGCGGCTTCTCGTGTTGGGTTTTAACACTCCCTACCCTCTGTGGAAAGCCCCTGTGGCTTAGAGGACCATGCTTTGACTCGTCTGCCACTGGAAGCCAACGGGCAAGTAGTGGTGAGCTCAGGAGGAATCATTTAACAGAGCCTGGATCTCCGTACCTAGTTGTTCACTCTTAAAAAAAGCCCAGACACAGAGGTTTCCTCCATTTGCACTGAACCGCTTGCTGTAAACATTGTAAAAAATCTGAATATGCCCCGTTGCTTTAATGAGCATGTGGCTGGCTTCGGATTTGCTCTGCTGCTGCACCTGATTTGCCCAGTTGTTCTGCTTTCTCAGGGTTTATTAGCCACTTAACCCCTTCCCAGGGGTTACTCACTTTTTCAGATGTGACCGAGTACCACTAGATGAGTTGCAATTGTACGTTTTTGGAGGCTGGGCTTGAGGGAAAGGGTAAAAGCATGCTAATGAATAAAAAACGCGTACAAGAATTGCTGCATAATCCGGATGAGCTGTTCGGTCGGGTCCTCATCCTCTCTCCTGCAGTGTTTCATATAATATGCCTGGGGTGGTGCAAGAAATACTACAGAGGAAAAATTTTATGACAGCCTTAGGGGAATGAACACTTGAATCATGTTATGCTCCGTGTTTGCCGATAGAGGCAGGGTAAACAATGGTGAGGTAGAAAGAGCGATGGGGACAGCCGACCACCTGGGGTGTTTTGCTGCTGGAGAACAGCATCACAGATTTAAGCAGCACAAGCTGCTTGAACAGTTGATCAACACCTGCCACCACTACAGCAAGGGATATTTTTATTGATATTTATATGAATACCTCAGAGCTATGCAGATGTAAAATATATGTATAATCTTTTTGCTATTAATCTCCATTCTTCTATTAACCTGTGGGAATTCCGCTATACGCGCTCATAGCCAAAAATACATTCCCAGTGATGCTCATCTAAATCTTAATAACATTCAGTGTCAATTTGTTCTATAGGCTGTGCACCACCTAATGAGATAACTCCTTTTGTATTTTTATCTAGTTTCAGTGAGCATCATGTTGTTCTCATGGAAGAAGGGCTTTAATCCACGTTTTTTGTAACTCCGCTTTGATAGGTCTTTCCTGTCCCCTGCAAAAGAAAACAGGTGCAATCCTCACCAAATTTCTGCGCCATATACCCTTGCTCTGTCCAAGCTTTCCCCTGTCCACCTCTAAACAGTGCCTTAGAGAGGCATCATCGCAAAGCCAAATATACTGTATGGGGGTACCTCATTTTCCACCGAACATTATTTTCAATTTATATTCTGTTCCTACTGTAGCATTACCCGATTTACATTTTTGAAGACCATTACCTATCGAACAAAAGTTCCCGTTGATTTAGCAAGTGTTTTTCTGATGGAAGAGTGCTCACTATGCTTAAAATGTGAAAAAGGCCAATAGATCATGCATGAGATAGAAACAGAACTTCATCTAGTACATTGGTCAGAATATGAGGAAGCAATGAAACTGCTGAAACTGCTGAAACTGCGAGTTGCTTTAGGTAATGAATGCATATGTAAAGCTCTGACTTTTGTCAAACTAATGACTACACCAACATGGTCACATAAGACTTAGAGAAAGGAATTTCAGCAAAATGGCTTTTTGTGACTGCTTTGCTTTCCAGCTATATTTTCTGAAAGGTTTAAGTGGTACCTGGTATCTTTTTCTACTTAATCTGAAAAGGTATTGCAGCAGCGGAGGTTAGGAGAACACAAGAAAGTGATTTGTGATATACATATATAGTAAGAGCCCTCCTTTGGTGGCCTCAGGTGAACATTCCCAGAGACAGAGCGCAGAACATCCCAGTTGTGCTCTTGACAAAAAAGGAGCTGGTGGAGAGGTCTGCATGGATCTCCTGTGCCGCAGGCTGACCTCTGCCTACTGCCTCACCTCGCTGACTAACGACATGGTTCTTGGCTCACTTCACGTGTCTTTTCTGTGAATGTCTGGGCTCCAACTTTCAAAACTATCGCACCTGCAGGATTTAAAAGCAGCCTCTGATTTTCTCCCCACTTCCTGTAAAAAAGATGAAGATAACAAGTCTATTGGGGCTATACATAAAAAGTAGTATGGACAATAAGAAAAAGTGCCAAAAGGGTTCCCATCAAAGACCACGCAAAGCAGAAGAATCAGCCAATTTTTAATGAATCACAAAATTTTATTTCCAGGTATGTTCCATAGAAAAAGAGTGGAAGGCATGAAGATCCCCTCCTACAGCACTGTGTAGACCATCCAGCTACTGTGAGACGAGCAACAGGAGCACAATGGAGCTCTGTGTGTGCTTCCCTCTCATTACGGGAAAAGGCTTTCTAAAAATCAGAATAAATTTATGGATGAGTAGATGGAGGGACTGGACGGCAATGCATCCTGGTCAGCTCTTGTCCCTGTCTAAGGAAAAATCTCTGGAAAGTAGCATAACATCAAAAAAAAAGGAAGCAGTAACCAAAAATCACCATGAATGCCTCCTTCCAAGGTCTCTGCCAGGTTCTTGAATGCTAAACTTTGACTCACTGTCCTCGTAGAAGGTAGAGACTATCTCGCTGTGTAGCTGACGATGAGAATGTCCAAATACCTGCTCATTTGCCTCTCTTGGCCTGATGCTGTAAAAGGCAAGACAATATCAACAAACAAAAGCAACCCAGACCATCGCTCACCACGCACAACCCCTGTCCAGGTCTCTGCCACCGTTACGAAACTTAACTTTGTCTCAGTGCCCTTGTGGAACTTATCCATTCTCTGTCACTGTGGAGAAGGATGGGAACGCCTCGGGGGCTGCTCCTTTGCCTTCTCTTGGCCTGATTCTGTAAAAGCCAAGATAATATCAACAAACAAAGGCAGCCCAAAACATCGCTCACAACGCACAACCCCGGTCCAGGTCCCTGACACACTCTCGAAACTTAACTTTGTCTCTGTCCTTGTGGAATGTAGAAAACATCTGGTTCTGTGCCTGAGGATGGGAACGCCTCGGGGCCTGCTCCTTTGCCTCTCTTGGCCTGATGCTGTACAACGCAAAATAATATCAACAAACAAAGGCAGCCCAGAGAATCGCTCACCAAGCAGAAAACCTGTCCAGGTCTCTGCCACACTCTCAAAACTTAACTTTGTCTCAGTGTCCTCGTAGAATGTACACAACATCTGGTTCTGTGTCTCAGAACAGGAGTACACCATGGTCTCCCTCTTTGCCTCTCATGGCCTGATGCTGTAAAAGGCAAGATAATATCAACAAACCAAGGCAGCCCAGACATCGCTCAGCACGCACAACCCCTGTCCAGGTCTCTGCCACCGTTACGAAACTTAACTTTATCTCAGTGCCCTTGTGGAACTTATCCATTCTCTGTCTCTGTGAAGAAGGATGGGAACTCCTTGGGGGCTGCTCCTTTGCCTTCTCTTGGCCTGATGCTGTACAACGCAAGATAATATCAACAAACAAAGCCAGCCCAGACCATCGCTCACCACGTACAACCCCTGTCCAGGTCTCTGCCACACTCTCGAAAATTAACTTTGTCTCAGTGTCCTTGTGGAAAGTAGAAAACATCTGGTTCTGTGCCTGAGGATGGAAATGGCCCATCATCTGCTCCTTTGCTCTTATGGCCTGATGCTGTAAAAGGCAAGATAATATCAACAAACAAAGGCAGCCCAGACCATCACTCACCAAGCACAAAACCTGTCCAGGTCTCTGCCACCGTTACGAAACTTAACTTTGTCTGAGTGTCCATCCATTCTCTGAAACTATGGCTGAGGATGGGAAAGCAATGGGACCTACTCCGTTCCTTCTCTTGGCCTGATGCTGTAAAAGGCATGATAATATCAACAAACAAAGGCAGCCCAGAGCATCGCTCACCACGCACAATCCCTGTCCAGGTCTCTGTCCCACCATAACGAAACTTAACTTTGTCTCAGTGCCCTTGTGGAACTTATCCATTCTCTGTCTCTGCGGGGAAGGATGGCAACTGCTCGGGGGCTGCTCCTTTGCCTTCTCTTAGCCTGATGCTGTAAAAGCCAAGATAATATCAACAAACAAAGGCAGCCCACACCATCGCTCAGCACGCACAACCCCTGTCCAGGTCTCTGCCACCGTTACGAAACTTAACTTTGTCTCAGTGCCCTTGTGCAAAGTAGAAAACATCTGGTTCTGTTCCTGAGGATGGGAACGCCTCGGGGCCTGATCCTTTGCCTTCTCTTGGCTTGATGCTGTAAAAGGCAAGATAATATCAACAAACAAATCAACCCAGACCATCGCTCACCACGAGCAAACCCTGTCCAGGTCTCTGCCACCGTTACGAAACTTAACTTTGTCTCAGTGCCCTTGTGGAACTTATCCATTCTCTGTCTCTGTGGAGAAGGATGGGAACGCCTCGGGGGCTGCTCCTTTGCCTTCTCTTGGCCTGATTCTATAAAAGCCAAGATAATATCACCAAACAAAGGCAGCCCAGACCATCGCTCACAACGCACAACCCCGGTCCAGGTCCCTGACACACTTTCGAAACTTAACTTTGTCTCAGTGTCCTTGTGGAAAATAGAAAACACCTGGTTCTGTGCCTGAGGATGGGAACGCCTCGGGTCCTTCTCCTTTGCCTCTCTTGGCCTGATGCTGTACAACGCAAGATAATATCAACAAACAAAGGCAGCCCAGACCATCGCTCACCAAGCACAAAACCTTTCCAGGTCTCTGCCACGCTCTCAAAACTTAACTTTGTCTCAGTGTTCTCGAAGAACATAGACAACATCTGGTTCTGTGTCTCAGAACAGGAGTACACCATGGTCTCCCTCTTTGCCTCTCATGGCCTGATGCTGTAAAAGGCAAGATAATATCAACAAACAAAGGCAGCCCAGACCATCGCTCAGCACGCACAACCCCTGTCCAGGTCTCTGCCATCGTTACGAAACTTAATTTTGTCTCAGTGTCCTTGTGGAACTTATCCATTCTCTGTCTCTGTGGAGAAGGATGGGAACTCCTTGGAGGCTGATCCTTTGCCTTCTCTTGGCCTGATGCTGTAAAAGGCAAGATAATATCAACAAACAAATCAACCCAGACCATTGCTCACCATGCGCAACCCCTGTCCAGGTCTCTGCCACCGTTACGAAACTTAACTTTGTCTCAGTGTCCTTGTGGAAAATAGAAAACATCTGGGTCTGTGCCTGAGGATGGGAATGCCTCGGGTCCGTCTCCTTTGCCTCTCTTGGCCTGATGCTGTACAACGCAAGAAAATATCAACAAACAAAGGCAGCCCAGACCATCGCTCACCACACACAACCCCTGTCCAGGTCTCTTCCACACTCTCGAAACTTAAATTTGTCACAGTGTCCTTGTGGAATGTAGAAATCATCTGGTTCTGTGCCTGAGGATGGGAATGCCTGGGGGCCTTCTCCTTTGCCTCTCTTGGCCTGATGCTGTAAAAGGCAAGATAATATCAACAAACAAATCAACCCATACCATCGCTCACCACGCGCAAACCCTGTCCAGGTCTCTGCAACAGTTACGAAACTTAACTTTGTCTCAGTCCCCCTGTGGAATTTATCCATTCTCTATCATTGTGGACAAGAATGGGAACGTCTCAGGACCTGATCCGTTCCTTCTCTTACCCTGATGCTGTAAAAGCCAAGATAACATCAACAAACAAAGGCAGCCCAGACCATTGCTCACCACGCACAACCCCTGTGGACGTGTCTGCCACCATTACGAAACTTAACTTTGTCTCAGTGCCCTTGTGGAACTTATCCATTCTCTGTCACTGCTGTGGACGAGGATGGGAACGCCTCAGGAACTGCTCTGTTCCTCCTCTTGGCCTGATGCTGTACAACGCAAAATAATATCAACAAAAAAAGGCAGCCCAGAACATCACTCACCAAGCACAAAACCTTTCCAGGTCTCTGCAACACTCTCGAAATTTAACTTTGTCTCAGTGTCCTCGTAGAAAGTAGACACCATCTGGTTCTGTGTCTCAGAATAGGAGTACACCATGGTCTCCCTCTTTGCCTCTCATGGCCTAATGCTGTAAAAGGCAAGATAATATCAACAAAAAAGGCAGCCCAGACCATCGCTCACCACGCACAACCCCTGTCCAGGTCTCTGCCATCGTTACGAAACTTAATTTTTTCTCAGTGTCCTTGTGGAACTTATCCATTCTCTGTCTTTGTGGAGAAGGGTGGGAACTCCTTGGAGGCTGCTCCTTTGCCTTCTCTTGGCCTGATGCTGTAAAAGGCAAGATAATATCAACAAACAAATCAACCCAGACCATCGCTCACCACGCACAACCCCCGTCCAGGTCTCTGCCACACTCTCGAAACTTAACTTTGTCTCAGTGCCCTTGTGGAAAGTAGAAAACATCTGGTTCTGTGCCTGAGGATGGGAATGCCTCAGGGCCTGATCCTTTGCCTCTCTTGGCCTGATGCTGTACAACGCAAGATGATGTCAACAAACAAAGGCAGCCCAGAGAATCGCTCACCACGCACAACCCCGGTCCAGGTCTCTGCCACACTCTCGAAACTTAACTTTGTCTCAGTGTGCTTGTGGAGCTTATCCATTCTCTGTCACTGTGGACGAGGATGGGAACTCCTTTGGGGCTGCTCCTTTGACTCTTATGGCCTGATGCTGTAAAAGGCAAGATAATATCAACAAACAAAGGCAGCCCAGACCATCACTCACCAAGCACAAAACCTGTCCAGGTCTCTGCCACCGTTACGAAACTTAACTTTGTCTCAGTGTCCATTCATTCTCTGAAACTGTGGCTGAGCGTGGGAAAGCATTGGGACCTACTCCGTTCCTTCTCTTGGCCTGATGCTGTAAAAGGCATGATAATATCAACAAACAAAGGCAGCCCAGAGCATCGCTCACCACGCACAACCCCTGTCCAGGTCTCTGACACCATTACGAAACTTAACTTTGTCTCAGTGCCCTTGTGGAAATTAGAAAACACCTGGTTCTGTGCCTGAGCATGGGAATGCCTCGGGTCCTTCTCCTTTGCCTCTCTTGGCCTGATGCTCTACAACGCAAGATAATACCAACAAACAAAGGCAGCCCAGATCACCGCTCACCAAGCAGAAAACCTGTCCAGGTCTCAGCCACACTCTCGAAACTTAGCTTTGTCTCAGTGTCCTCGTAGAATGTACACAACATCTGGTTCTGTGTCTCAGTACAGGAGTACACCATGGTCTCCCTCTTTGCCTCTCATGCCCTGATGCTGTAAAAGGCAAGATAATATCAACAAACAAAGGCAGCCCAGAGCATCGCTCACAACGCACAACCCCGGTCCAGGTCTCTTCCACACTCTCGAAACTTAACTTTGTCTCAGTGTCCTTGTGGAATGTAGAAAACATCTGGTTCTATGCCTGAGGATGGTAATGCCTGGGGGCCTTCTCCTTTGCCTCTCTTGGCCTGATGCTGTAAAAGGCAAGATAATATCAACAAACAAAGGCAGCCCAGAGAATCGCTCACCACACACAACCCCTGTCCAGGTCTCTGCCACCGTTATGACACTTAACTTTGTCTCAGTGTCCTTGTGGAACTTATCCATTCTCTGTCTCTGTGGACGAGGATGGGAACTCCTTGGGGCCTTCTCCTTTGCCTCTTTTGGCCTGATGCTGTACAACACAAGATAATATCAACAAACAAGGGCAGCCCAGACCATCGCTCACCACACACAAAACCTGTCCAGATCTCTGCCACACTCTGAAAACTTAACTTTCTCTCAGTGTCATCGTAGAAACTAGAAAACATCTGGTTCTGTGTCTCAGAACAGGAGGAAAACATGGTCTCCCTATTTGCCTCTCTTGAGCTCATACTGTAAAATGCGAGATAATATCAACAAACAAAGGCAACCCAGACCATCCCTCACCACGCACAACCCCTGTCCAGGTCTCTGCCACCGTTACGAAACTTAACTTTGTCTCAGTGTCCTTGTGGAACTTATCCATTCTCTGTCTCTGTGGCTGAGGATGGGAACGGCTCGGGGCCTGCTCCTTTGCTTCTCTTGGCCAGATGCTGTAAAAGCCAAGATAATATCAACAAACAAATCAACCCAGACCATTGCTCACCACACAGAACCCCTGCCCAGGTCTCTGCCACATTTACTAAACTTAGCTTTATCTCAGTGCCCTTGTGGAAAGTAGAAAACATCTGGTTCTGTGCCTGAGGATGGGAATGCCTGGGGGCCTTCTCCTTTGCCTCTCTTGGCCTGATGCTCTACAACGCAAGATAATATTCACAAACAAAGGCAGCCCAGAGAATCGCTCACCACGCACAACCCCGGTCCAGGTCTCTGCCACCGTTACGAAACTTAACTTTGTCTCAGTGTCCTTGTGGAACTTATCCATTCTATGTCTTTGTGGTTTAGGATGGGATTCTGCAGTCTTCTTTTCCTTTCTTTGTGTGAGCCTCCACCTCTGGAAGATAAAGTGGGAGCAGCCGCCATCTCTCACCCCACAGAAAACCCCTGCCGCCCTGCCCGGGCCCAGCAGCCCTCCCCTGCTCCCCCTTCCTGTCCCTCTCGCCTCACCCTTGGTCACCTCCCTGCTCAGCTCCAGCCGGTGCCACGCACTGCCCAGAACTTTCTGTTCCTGGTCACCAATGCTTTGTGGCATGGCCACCTCCAACATTCTGTTGCCGCGGCAGCCGCACCAGGCCACCACAGCCCCAGGCAGAGACAGGGCTGATGGAAGGCCCGGCCTTAGGCTGCCTGGGGAAAAGGGCTTTCACGCTTCAGCTTTCTTATACACAGTGGGATGGAAGAAGTCCTTAAGTCAGGCCCGTGGGGAAAACAGCTGACGTGCAGAGCTCAGGGTCACTCCTGTCGTTCTGGGGACAGCCTCTCACCCGGGGCTGTGGTCACCTCATGGCCCCTCACCTCGCTGTCCCTCCCCCGTCCCCTGGGCCTCCTCCTGGCTGCCAGGGCCAGGGCAGAGCCAGGTGGAGCTCAGCAGGAGGGTGCAGACACATAAATCACAGAATCATAGAATCATTTAGGTTGCAAAAAACATTTAAGATCTTCGAGTCCAACCACAGTCCTAACACTGCCAAAACCACCACTAAACCACATCCCTCATCACCGTGTCTACAGGTCTTTTAAAAACCTCCAGGGATGGTGACTCCACCACTTCCCTGGGCAGCCTGGTCCAGTGTTTGGCAACCATTTTGGTGAAGAAATTCTTCCTAATATCCAATCTAAACATCTCCTGGTGCAACTTGAGGCCATTCCCTCTTGTCCTATTGCCTGTTCCTTGGGAGACCGACCCCCCCTGGCTAACCCTCTTTCAGAGGTTGTAGAGAGCGAGAAGGTCTCCCCTCAGCCCCCTTTTCTCCAGGCTGAACACCCCCAGCTCCCTCATGTCCTTGTGCTCCAGACCCCTCACAAGACTTGTGCTCCAGACCCCTCACCAGCTCCGTTGCTCTTCTCTGGACACACTCCAGCACCTCAATGTCTTTCTTGTCGTGAGGGGCCCAAAACTGGACACAGCACTCAAGGTGGGGCCTCACCCATGCCCAGTACAGGGGGACGGTCACTTCCCTAGTCCTGCTGGCCACACTATTGCTGACACAAATGTAGTGTCTAAACACTGGGAAGCAATTCAGGCTTTTAACATACTGACCTAGTGCCACTTCAGCTGTCTTAAAGCCCAGTGTCCTACGGATATACATGAAACTGAACTGGCAGGCAGGACACAAGACCTGGGAAAAATGTTTGTCTCTTTAGATCTATCTTTCTCCTCTTAAGTGACTTTGCCAAGTATCCTGGATTGTACTCTGCAGGAACACACTGGCCCGCCTTGAATTTCACCATATCATTCAGAGACGCTGCTGCCTAAATAAAGATCCATCAAAAAAGAAAATTCTTGCACAGCAAAGCAAAAAATATGGTTTCACTGCTTTTATAAATTTAGAATTATACATAACGCTATAGCTCTACTTCTTGGACTTTTTCTTTTTTTCAAAAATACAGTAGGAATTTGCAGTCATTTTTATTTTCTGCTTTCTTGTCTAAGTTTCATTAATGTGGGACTCATTATTTCATTTCTGTGTTGCTGGTTTGCATCTGAAAGTGATTCTGCATTTTCAGGCTAGGTTTTTCCAAACATGGTAGGGCTGAATCAAGGTTTATATCTGTGACTATCTCCAAGTTTCTTTATCTGTCTGAGGCAGCAGGTTTCTTATCTGACAGCCTTATAATTATAGAAGTAGCTGCATATTAATGATTCAGTGCTTACATAAACAACCGGCCTTGGAGAAATCTAATGAACTAACTTGCAGGATTTGATTTTGCCTAATTAAATGTAAATAATGTTTAATGTTGTATGTGACAGGATTTCTCTGGAAACTTATGGAGTTTTTTATGTAACCAAAGTGCTGTTATGAATGCAGAGTGAGGGCCATACTGAACATCATGAAATTGCATGTCATGTTTTGTTTTCAGTAGTTATCTGTCTATCTCTTCAAGTAGAAAACAGAATATTTAATATCTGGTGCAGCCTATGATACTGGGTATCAAGAGATGCCTGCACTGTGCATAACCACAGGCTAACCTCTGAATAGCTTCTTCTATTTCTCTTAAAGCTTGCAAACATGAGCCTGAACAAAATTTTTCAATCCATCGGAATCACTTTGGTATCAACCAAAACTCTTTCTTCAATGCTAATCTTTTTTCTCCCTTTTTCCAGTTATCCTTTCCTTTTACCAGCAATTTGAAGTGTATTTTTCATTAGACATAAACCAGGTGCAGTTGGATCATCAGGTGCTGGGTCTCAGTTTCATTGCAGAGGGACATTTTCTAAATGAGATCCAGAGTAAAAGGCGGCATAAATTTTTGCCGCAAGAAGTGGTCGGCTGATTAACCTGAGCTGATTTTTTTACAGTAAAAATACTGTATTTACAATGTGTGTGTGCATATATATGTGTGTGAATGCACATAATTCAAATACTTCTCTGTAGGGATTTAAAACCTTACCAAAAATATGCTGTTTCATCTGAAATGGAGGAGGTTTTGTAACATTGTACGCATTTATGTACACACATAAACATGTGTTTATGAACCTGTTTGTGATATGAGTGAGAATCCCAGAAGGATGGACCTAGTCACTTTCGGGGAAAGATTATGTCAGCTATTTTTATTCCATTCTGTGCTTCTCCATGTGGTGCCTGTGTAATTCAGGTAACTAAATCATGACAGTCCTGCCAGACTGTCTAGGAATATGCACACCTCAATTTCCTTATTTCTATAGGTACTTCTTAGAGGCAGAAAGGGGTTAAGATTTTTGTCTGGGATCAGAGCTCTGGAGAAGCCTAGTCTTCACTCAGCTGCCTGAATGAGCTATCAATAATTGAATAAGGCCATTACCTGAGGAAGACACCTTGAATAAGGTAATGGGAAATGGCATCCAATGGACATTATCTTTTATCAATGAACTTCCCCCCTCTTCCCTTTCCACGCTGCGGGAATCTTGAAAGGAAACCATGCAACTGAACCATGGGAAGACACTACGTGGGGAACAGGGGGAATCACCCAGAAAAGAAAAGGGTAAGATGTGTAGTGCGTCTCTCCTGCTTTTATGGGATGTGAATACATTTGTCCTAAGTTTTCATCCTACATATCTATAGATTTTTTTTAATCCTGATAAACAGAAAATGGTTTTGAATGTATTATTGCACAGTTGTAAAGTTGTCAGCATCTGCCTTACAAGGGTAAATCATCATATAACTGTACCTGATGGCAAAGAATTACACAAATGTGCTGTCATTCCAATGACAAGCTTTAAGAGAGCTAAAATTGAGCAACAAGTCACCAAGGCTTTGCTCTCATACAGAACCCAGACAAGAACAAGTTTTCAAAGTTGCATCAGGAATGTGCTTAACTGTCACTGTTAAAAGAAAAACCTTTGCTATTTCAAACCATCCTGCTTCTGCGTCAGGCCCAGGGAAGAACGGGTACTCTATATTTCGGTCCTGTATTCTACATTATGTCAGTGCAGCCCAAATGGATACTCTCAGGTGTTTCGATTTCATTTGCAACATGCTCACAATTGAACTTGCTGAATTTAAACAGTCTTTATGGTAGCCATACACATATATGAGATCCAGGACAGGTTCAATACATCTTTGTTTGGTTGATGTGTACTCCCAGTTGGATTTTTTTAGGCATATTTGTTGTGGTTAGGGATGGTACCGCTGGCATTTTTTTATCTTTCAGCTGTTGTGGCTGCTGCAACATTTGCTGGTTTCTGTTCTTTCCTTTTCCCTTTGTGTTCCTGAAGGCAAATCCAGGTCATCCTGTGATCAGCAGGATGATACTCATGACATGATACTAATGAGTGATATTGCTTTGTGTTGTTTCACAAAGGAAAACTGGTAAAAAATATGGGGTATGTCCATCTCAGATCATTGGTTTTTTCTCTGTATCTTTTTCTATTATTTTTTTTATTGGATACTTCTATCACTGTACTTTTGTTGTCCCCAGTTTTAGGACTATGTTTTTACTCTGAGTAATTTTCCTATTTATTCTATAGAATCAGAATTTTTAAAACTGTATTGTTTATACATCCATTTCTACACAGACTTCCAAAATGAGATAAAGAGCTGAGATCTGTTCTGACCTAGTTTTGGTGATTTGGCTTTATTTATTTTTGTGTTTTTCTCCTCATTCCCACTTGACTGCGCTGAGTTTCCATTAACTTTCCATTCTAAGTGCAAGTGCTGATGAGTATATGAGTAAGATTGAGCTACAGATCCAATGATGTGGAAAGCTGAATTAGATCTTCAGTAACACCCTCAAACACGCACATGTATATGCAGTGAGGCACATTTACTTTGGCTGTGGGCACAAAGCAGGCAAAGCCACAGAGAACTGCAAAACTGCAATGCTTCCTTTTTTTTTTTTCCCCTTTCCTTTCGTTTTTTTCAAGCAAAGCAAAAAGTGAGGCTTTTACCAGTTTGTGATTATCTGTCCTGTCCTGCTGAGAATTCATTTCAGTGAAAACAGGCTTTGTTTGCATTCATATTGTGTGTATAAATATCATTGTATAATTATGATCCAAGGACTTGTAAGTGACACTTGAGACAGGGCAAACACTGTAGGGAGATGAGCTGGTTAGAACCTGTCAAAGTATTGCAATGAGAATTAACAACTAGGTCTAGATACCCTTTTAGTTTTCAAGGAGTAATTTGCTGTATTGCACTTAAAAAATATGTGTAAGTATAAAAACATATGCTTTCAAAAGCAAAGATATTTAAAAAAACATTATTTTTATGTGCTTTCCAGTATTTCTAGCATGCACTATAAGATTTTTGTCTTTCTTAGCAGCCATACTCAGAGATTGAATTTTATTCAAACCTTCCGTGATTTAGTTCTAGAGTCACAAGTAAACACTGCAATTTTAAATTCTACAGACTTAAATAAAACCCACAGCACAATGGGTATGGATGTCTTCCATTTGGTGGGAATCCCTAAATACTCTACCAAGGGACTTCTAATAAGAAATAGCTATTTCATGTGAGTCCACATTCAGACATACAGCGTAATATTGCTCAGACACTGGAAGTCGTTTTAAATCAGCTTAGACCTTCCTCAAAACACTTAAATAGTAATGAAATTGAACATGCATGCCAGGCACCTTGCTTGCCCTGCAGCAACCACCGTCACTAGTCTGCTTCTTACCATTTTCCCCCTATTTAACCAGGTTACCACGTCACTGGTGAACATATATATATAAACATGCTGTTAATAAGGCCCCTGGAAGAAGCAGCTTGTTCAATATGAGACATTTATCCCAACACCCCAGGTGAGCAGGTCTTCACCAGCCACAACACATTATAAGAGTTTATGGCCGAAGTTTGGATTGGGACCAGGATTTGATGTTGACCTCTAATAAGTACTGGTGAGGTTCAGTTTAAATTAACAAAGTGGGACTGAAAAGATTAATCTGGAGAAAGTTATTTGGAAAAGTAATTATTTATTTATGGTGTGCACTGCTTTCAGATTCTTAATTTCTTTTCTCCTTTGGGTAAAACGAACTGGATCCCAAAGTCAAAGCAATCTGCATAAATCCAGTCATGTTACTTGCTCCAGTAAAGTTACCCCAGATTTACACCCGTGTTGATGAGATCAGAGGCTGGCCAATTAAGCTTAAGCTAATTGATAAAAATAACTTTGCTTCAGTTTTTTACTGATTGATTGAGTGTTTAACACGTTTTCATTGTGTTGATATCGCCTAGTTTCACTTTGCAATGCATATCTATTCAGAGTGGAAATGGTTAAATATGAAGAAGCCAGGTTATTACACATTTCAATTCCAGAGTCAAATATAAAAATTTCTATTATAGGGACAATTAATTACATCTCAAAATGGCAAATGTGCATCCTTGTCAGGTAGAGTGTACTCTGATGGCCTTTCCTCAAACACTGAATGTGGAGATTTGATCTCTTCTAATGGTGCTGAGAAAAGGGTAATTACGCTATGGTCAAAGCTAATTTGCTTTCTGCCAGATGAACTGTTGTATTTTATTGTACGCTGACATTTTAAAGTAATTACGGCACTGTTGACCTTAGACAATTCCAGTTGTATCGCTGTCTACAGCTGCAGCGTTCTACCTTTGGCTGGCAGACAGCGGCTGTAACGAGGTAATGACACGGACAAAGAGCACCATATGGGGCTCCTTTGAGATACACAAAGCCCAGTGAAAGGAAACAAGAAAATTTTAACATCATCATTACAGTCACACATTTTTGCAGCCATAAAAGATCCCATCCCCCCCGTACACTAAATGCCCTAAATAGTTTACTTGCTTATATACTGTATATCTGTGTGTTTTCCTTCTGTAAATGGCAGTGTGCATTAAGAAGAAAGAGGTCAGGTAGAACTGAATGTGACGGACTGGTCTTCCTCTGACACAAGTTCAAAGGCTAAAGACTATTGATTGAGATAAAAGCCTAGGTTCTTATCTAATGTTAAAGACACTCCTTGTTGTCTGAAAGCTGTGCACACAATTAGGCTGAAAGAAGAGCACTTCATCCAGAAAATCACTATAAACTGAGCTTCATTAAACGTAGATATTAGTTAATTTAAAGGAAGACGTTATTTTTCATTGATATATTTTAATGGTGTATGTCTGGTTGTCTTTTCTATGCTAAGAAACATAAACGTGTGCAGAGCGCTTCCTGGTTAATGCATCCCTGCTAGGACAGAAAAATAGATTACTATCACTCACAGAGAGTAATGCTTTATTCTCTCAGAGGAAAAAAAAAAAGCGGGATATCGAACACAAAAATTTATTGTAGTGAAGAGCTGGTAGAAAACGGAACTTTACTGTTACATTAAACATTTTCCTACTGTTCTGTAGCATGGGCAAGAGAACTGTTCACTTGTTCAAAGCAGGCAACAGGATTTTACCTGTGTCATGCTCTGCAACTTATATGATAAATGTAAAGAGATAGTGGAAATGATTCTATGATTGTAAATCAGTTAATCTCCATTGCAGTTAGTTTTCCGCAACAAGGCTTTGTTAGAAACAGTAAGAAAAGGGAGATTACAGTTGGCATGTGTCAGAAAAATTACATCTGAAGAAACAGGTTAGGCCCAGCACTCAGTGTTGCTCTTGGCTCCGAACTGATAATATCATTTCTTAGAAATCTTGTTTTCAATTTTGCACAGCTCATCCGGTTGCGGCTGAATATTAGATGGAGAAATAATCAATGCATCCTAAAAGCCTGTGTTTTGCGAATAGCATCTCTTCAGGAGAGGTTCTAAAATGGTGTTTTAAAAGTTAAACTATGATCAAATATACAATGGGCTGTTCTCTAACTCTGGATACGTGCTGAAATGTTAGGTTTTTGGCCGAGCATTTAGATACGAGACCAGTAACGTTTTTAATAATCACCCAGCCTTGTGTTTCAGTTCTGGACTCGGCTTATATTTGGCCAGGTGGGGGGTGTTTGTACTCCAAAAGCACTTTCTTGCTGTATTTTTTCCTCTCTTAGTACTTGTGTTATTCCCCACAAACATAGAAACCCTGGTGGTGAATGAAACAAGGGCCATCACTCTGCGCATAAAAGTCTGGCGTTATCAACCACCAAGAAAAACACCATCTCTGTGTCTGAAAGACAGAGTGACAGAGGGCATAAGCCATGCCAGCTGCTTTGTGGCAAGGTTTTCTATAACGATACTTTGCTAAAGGGCACAAAATGAAAAGGAAAACATTTTTAAAAAACCCTGGAATTAAAAAAAAAAAAGGTCAATCAGTAGCATTGTAGCATAATGCCATAAAGTTGTAAGAGTGAGATAGAGAGGGGGAATATATTTTAATAGAAGACAAACACTTGTCCTTAACACATTGCCAAGGTGAGACAAAGAGAAATAAATCATAGTCCGACTGTTCATTTTCACACAGCTGGCCTGGAAGTAGACATTCAAAGGGGTGTCATGGCACAGCGAATCTTTTTCTTTACCCAGAATACAAAGGAAAAGCAAAGCATATGACAGGTCTCACTCCATCTAGTCTTACAGTAAAGTGGTTATTCTCGGGCACCTACCCATCAAGACCAGTGACAAAAACTATCTATATGGCAAAAGAGCAATTTATCCCAAGATGTATAAACATATGGATATTTCCCCAAGGAGTAAGGTTAGATGGCATCAAGGGACGTGCGTTGCCTATATGCTCTTTTCAAAACTGGTTGTAATCTGTCCTGTGGCTCTGTTACAAAACACATGGAATTTGAGGCTAAAACATCTCTTTTGTAATCTGAGGTTAGATGGTGTAGCTGTTGGGTTTTTTTATCCCAAACTGGGTGCTTGTGCTATATCCTGTACATCTTGCGTTTGCTCTGTGGGCTGCAACAGCTAAAGCTCAAAATGGGACTCTGCTGCAGGCACAGACAGCAGCTTTAGTGGGTTGAGCCAGAACGGGTCTATCTTCCCAGCCAAGGTAAGCTAGTCTCAGCTGGAAATCGCTCTTTACAGGTTGGATAGTTCACCTGTAAAGAATTACAAATTGCACCCTATTATTCTTATTTTATGCAGATTCCATATGTGACATGCATGGATTGCTACTCATGCAGCTTTATTGGGAAATGGCTTGGAATAGGGCATGAGTCATTTGTGGTCTTTTAAATTAGGGATAGGAATACATTTTTCTGAATTACTAGCCCAGTCTTATTTTCTAGGTTGAAGTTGTTGATGACGCCACCTACGTTCCTAGGTTGAAGTCCTGACTCAGGACAAGATCTGCTATTGATCTTTGTAGAGCCATATTTTCACTCTTCAAATTGGCATCTATTTAATGTGAACTCTCATATAAGCTAATAGAGGAAGAGAGTTACATTTCCTGATGGAAAATTATTTTTACAGAATAGGCAACCTACAACAGGAGAAAGAAAATAAAAAAAAGAATTGGAAGATAGAGACAAAATTCCTTGAAGTGGGAATCTGACAACTGGTGTGAAATCAAGATGAGAGAAAGGGGACTTCTGAGAAATTCATAGACCAGGGGTATTTTAGGTGGAAAAAGTGCTCCCCAGAAATAATAAAGATAAGATGGTAAAAAAGGAAAAATTTCTGAGAAGTAAAAAAAGAAAGCAGGTAATATGGAGATTTCAGGCTAAAATAACACAGATCTTTTAATATAATGTGGCCACATATTGCTTCATTGTGGTTTTTATATTTGGAGACATTATTTGTTTCCAAATGCCAGAGAAGAATCTCTCTGAGTTTTTTCATGGGAAATTATGGTAAGCAATTCACAAGAAATATAGAACTTTTTTGAAAATTTCTAAAGGTTATTTTCTTTTAGAACAGAGTGACTCTCTTAACCCTATTTGAAATGAGCCGGTTTTCTGTGCAAAGCTATTTAGTGCTATAAAAGATAGTAACTCTAATCAAGTATATAGATTCATTAAGGGCCATGCTAGATCTGTGTCAAATATGTGACCCTCCAATCTGCGTGCAGTTAGCTGAGGCAATACTATCTCCTCATTACTATCTTGAATTTATTGTCCATGAAATAGGCTGTTGCCTGCTTTTCTATCAAAACAAATATAAAGACTAATCTGGCACATAAAAATGTAAGTCAGAATATTGATTCCTACTAGATCTAGACATACTTATCGCTGATACAATGGTCTTTAGAAACTGTTGATTTTTCCCATAAAATAATAACACATTTTCATTTTCAGGAATTTGCTGTTCAGCACAAGTTTTCATTCACTTCATGGAAAAGAAGAAATCACATTTTGGATCTCTTATGTAAAATACGATGTGTATTCAGAAGTTTTAAAATGGGTCAGGCCATTGGTGATATGAATTGTGCACAAGTCATGAAAGCCAGGAAATAAAATTAGGAGAAAAGTGTGCTTTTAAATAATTAAAGATTCCTAGGCAGCTTAGTCCCCCAAGTTAAGAATTTTAAATGGAGACTTTTTGAGATATAATGAAGTAAAAAATAAATATTGACTGAAAAACAGTTTTCTTTCATTCTGATTTTAAAATTCCCTTGCAATATCAAGATTGTATCCTTAATTTAACTTATTTGACTTTAAAGTTAAGCTGACTACCTTGTAGAAAGTAGGATGGTTTCTTAGCATTCCCTCAAAAGTAATAAAATTTAAACTGTGGTTAGCAGCAATAACATATTCAAAGTGTTTTAAAAAGGAAAGCCTTAATTTATTTCACAGGTTACAGGTTATCGTAGACTATTCAATTACACGGCAGTCATACCTGTGTTTTCTGTTTTGAATATAACCCTGATCCTTCAGAGACGTGAAAATTCCATTCAACTTGGAAATCAATAAAGAGGTAATGACATCTTCACTGGAGAGAAAAAAAAAAGTAAATGGTGTTCATATTAGTTATAATTCCTATGTAAGTTGGTTGGGGTTTGTTGTTTTTGCTGGTTTTTATTACGTTGCTACAATTTTCAGTAGTATAGTAGTAGCTCTTTTCTCACCAGAGACTGAGC
This sequence comes from Chroicocephalus ridibundus, assembly GCF_963924245.1. NCBI lineage: Eukaryota > Metazoa > Chordata > Aves > Charadriiformes > Laridae > Chroicocephalus > Chroicocephalus ridibundus. Next base: position 2,828,601 of record NC_086316.1, on the reverse strand, counting down.
TTCAAAAGGCATAATCTGGCTTCCATAAATGTAATACGAACTTGGCCTACGTAGCCAAACCTTTCATCTCGTTTCTGAATTTAAAAAAAAAAAGAAAAACGAAAAACATTTATTTTTAAAGGCTCGATTTTGACAGCTAAATACTCATTTACTAATGAGGGGTATTAGGCTCTTTAGGACAAGTCACATCTTCTTTTTTCGAAGTCAGTGGTAAAAGAGTCTTTTAGCAGGTCTGGATCAGCCCCTGGCCTCTGGCTGTTCAGGCTGAGGGTGACCAGGGCCTGCCTTCCTCACCCTTCAGAGATACCACTGGTTTTGGGGAAGAGGTACTTCATTTACACAAACCCTCCTTTATTGGAAGCCGACTTGCCTCCGCTGCTCTATGTAGCAACCATGAAGTCAGGGAGGTAGAAAATTATTCCACTTTCACAGCTGCGCTGCAGTTTAAAACTTTTTCTCTTAAATGCACAGTTCCAGTAGCAATGAAAAATCCTGGCACTACCCAACGACTGCCTATTTAGAATATTATAAAATGTCCTGCTCTGTAGGCTTCACTGCACCCTAATCTGGAAATTCTGGAGTGTTTCTGTGGAGGCCTAGATCTCCTTTCCCTTCCATATTTTCCACTGATTTTAATCAATCTAATTAATGAGCTGTTGTCTATCCATAACTCCAAATACATCAGCTTGAGCTGCAAAGTTCAGATGATATCTGAATTTAGCGTTTTCATAGGTGTTTGTGGACTTTCTGTGGCCTTTAATCCCATTTGTCATAAGTTGTTCTACTTATTTTAGTAAAAGTTTATTACCTTTATCTCATCAAAGCAGAGTGCAAGATCACTTCAGAGTCACTTGTAACTGAGTTCACAGCAGTTCAGGAGCTCAAGGGCATGGGTCTTCAGATGTTAAGGCAGCCGAAAGATTCAGTTTTTAATTCATCTTTATTCTGTCACTGAGTTAAATACAGTTCTTCTGTTTCAATGAGTTAAAGTAAAACTTTCTTTAGGGCTATGGCCAGGAAAGTTTGCTACTCTCTGTCCTTTAGGGACTCTACTGCCGGGTACTGGACCCATTTATCATGAAAATAGGACATTAAAGGAACTGTGGTTTTAAAAGATGTTCTCTGGAGGTGTGTTAATCCACGGCTAAACTGGTCGTACACAATTTCTGAGCGAGATCATTCACTTAGCACTGTGCCTCCTGCTCCCCAGGCCCGTACGTGAGAGCAAAACTGAGGACAACACATCCCTAATCTTTTCCTACGAATCCTTTGGATTTTTGACATAGGAAAAAAATATGAATCCTGGCTATATTTAGCTAACTGTGTACCAATGGTTTTTTGTGTTCTAAAGGCTTAAATTCATATTTCTGGACTAGCTGTAGTGGAGATAGCAGTGTTCGCACCTGGTAATTCATTCTGTTATCTCTGTGACAGGGTACAGTTGTTCTTCAGAGTGATGTCACACCCTAACGGAGGTGCCTGCTGCGAGAAACCGAGATTTATTTTTGATTGGAAAGGGGAAAAAGAGAGGTCGGTAAAAGAGGAGGACAGGACCTCAGACAAATGGCAAGTGTTAATGGTTCACGGAGAAGGCAAAAAAGCAAACAAACACTGTCTATGCAGAACAGCAACTCTGGGCGGGTAGTTTATAGGAACAATGAAACAGGTCAAACTTAGCTCAGTGTACACCTGAACTATTTCATTTATAGGTTCTGTATTTTTGTCCTAAATTTTCATAATTTTTATCATCTCTAAAGTGTTTTTACAGCACCTGATATATTTTGGATGGCACCGGAGCATTTATATAGGGGATCCTGTAAGCCTCCTGCCCTTTGTTGTGTTGAGGGAGGGTGAAGTTGCGTGATGTTTCCTAAAATTCGAGTCCACATATTTTAGTTTTGCTGCCCAAAAACTTCAGGTGGAAGACAGAAAATCTAACCCAATAACAGCGTGCATCTGAGGCTGGCAGGGAAGTCTGTTTATGCAGGTTATGGCTGGTTTAAGAAACCTCTGAACTGTCACGTACCATCTGAATTAATGAGGCCATACAGGTCTAAGGTCCCTAAAAAGGCCCATCTAGATTAGAATCGATTAATCCTGTGGTGGGCTGCATGGTATTATAAGAGCTACAACAGATGTAGGTTTTTCTTAAGCATAATTTCATAAAGATCATCCGCTGTACTCTTTAATTAGTGACGATTGCCCATAATTTGACTGTAGTGAAAATTTCTCCAAAACCATTAACCCACATTTGCTGAGAAGTAACTTTGTGAAGAAGAAGAAAAATAAAAGTCAAAGATATGATTTATAATGAGAAAATGTGTTCAGAAGAATTCAACACACCATGTGGAGTCAAGTGAAATACAAATCCCTTCAAATATTTGAACTATTGACAGAATTGCTATTTCTATATTCTGCATGTATTTCCAGCTTCCTATTGAATGCATTACTTTTTCACTTTTGTGAATAAAATTAACTGTAAAAATCAGATAGTGACTGAAAGATATTGTAACTGTCATACAGATATGCCTCAAACCAAAGCTGCAGTTTTGAACCCTGTTTAGCATTGAAGAACTAAGAAATAATCTGGTCCAAATTTTGTATCTGTTATCCCTGTAATCAGCTAATATAAAACCTGTGATCCAAATACTAATAAAGATTTATTTTTTCTTGAATATAAACGTTGAAAGCTACAGCCAGTGGAGCACTGAAGAGAAAGGAGTTTTTAAGGTATTAATGTGGAAAACACATAAAAACATAAGCTTAAAGAATCCTTTTGGCTTGTTAAATATCTCACATTCTGCAACTCTACAGAAATAAAAGAAATTGATCACTTGCTACCCTGCCATCTAAACGGCTTGTCACCTGTTTTCGCGGTGGTATAGGTATCATTTAAAAGACTATGCTCCAGATGAATAACGGACTCCACTCTATTAACAGACCTTTTAAATTTTTGTTTTGTGCTTTCAAACCCAGTGAACAATCAATTGAACGTCACAAAGTCTATTAGGTATCTAGCCTTTAACTTCCCGCCCTTCAATATTAAACGGTCAAAATCGGAGGTTGCTGTAGAGCGATCGCGGTGACCGTAATAAGGCCTGACACTTGTGACACTTCAGCCACACCACCACCAGCAGCTCCATCACAACAAAGGAGCTCCGAGCGCAACACACTGCAGTGGTGGGGAGAGTTGTGAGTTCACAGCTTTGCGCAGCAGGTGCGGCCGCACATCTCTGCACCCCTAAACGCACACGCTCATCCAATCTGACAGACTGGACAATGGCACAAAAACCCCATCGCCGGCGCCTAAACAAAGACTTCATCTCTAAAGAGACAAAGCCGCGTGCTGAATGTGTTGCCGCTAGTAAATTTTCCAAATGGAAAACAATGTATATTTTATTAATGAAAAACAAATTGAGGCAGGGATGACAAATGCGCTGGCTTTTTTTGACATTTTAAAAATGTGTATTCTCTTTCCTTTTAATATTTACCTTCATATCATCCCACAAATGATTTTCTTAATTAGTTGTATCTTGTGTATGCTTCACACGACGAATGCAAGGAAGCTAGGGGACCACACTAAGAGAGATTAAAATCCATCAAGCAAGTGAAATATGATGTTGCAGTCTTTAGCGTATGAATAGCTTCTTTTCTTCTTTAAGACTTATTTAGACAGAAACATAAATGTATGAACTGGAGTCTTTAAAGTCATCGCTACCTTGGTGTTTGAAAAATTTATTTTTAAAGGAGGGAAAAATAGAAAACCTAATTTTCTATTCAACTTAACAGCAACAGAGCATTAAAAAGTGAAGCTAGAGATGTGCATATTTACCATGAGGGAATGAACTGGGCATTAATGGGCTCTGGAGGCTTATTTCGAGACAGCTGCACTTATCATGAATCAGGAAAGGGAAATAGCAGCCCTGGTGCGCTGTAGGTCAGTCACAAATGTCGACTTCAGAGAGCTGTAAATCTCCAGCATTACTTCAGCAGCCGACTCTCAGAATACCCTTCTAGCGTTTTCCTATAATTTAAAGATTATGTAAGGTGTATAGTGAGAGTGTTCGATGAAAATATTAATTTAGAGATAAATCCTGTAAATGCTCTAAAGCAGCAGCTTCTGCTGAGCAGGATCATCTTCTGGTACACTTCAAATAGGAATTGCTGCTAGTTTTGTCAACAGTAGGAGGTCATGGACGGCTGCCAAATAAAACAAGGCCTTTTTCAATAAAATGCTTTCAGTTCTAAGTAGTCGCAGAATATCTTCCTGTACCGTTTTATTACTGATATTTAAACTTTGATATATTGTTTTATACCGACAATTCCTTGAGACAGAAATCTTAATCGTGAAATGAGCTGGAGTAAAAAGCAATTAATCACAGTTAACTCCTTCTGGCATGTCCAAAAACGTATTTTGTTGTTGCTTCTGGATGTTTTAAAGGCATTATCCAGGCTCACAGATTTCGTATCCCACTGTGAGGCTGCTGGTTTTCGAAATCCGATATTTACATGTTGAAATTTAAAGCTTTTAAGAAAAGTGGCAAAACTTCTTAGCAAATTAACATTTTAATTACTGTGAAATAGAAAGGGGGTTGTATTGTTTTAACTTCATCAGCATGAGCTATAGGAACAGACCTTTTTGCTCTTGATAATAGAACCTTGTGGGTATAAATGTGGATTTTTTGGTTTCTGCCCTGTTGTTAGAAAGACTTTTGTAAAATATCAGGACAGTAAAAAAATTATGTACGTGGGACTTCCGGTCCTTTTTGTAAGATAAAGTGAAATCAATGACAAGTGACATGTTTGCCTGTGATAACATGCACTCCACTCACAGAACTTCTAGTTATGCATTCTAGGTTAAACCACAACTTTGGGGTAATTTTCCAGTCTCTCCTGGAATCAGGACTGACTTACTGCAATTTTCACCAATTTCAGAAGGAATGCTAGTGCAATAAGACCCTATATATAAGTGACATATATAAAAACTTACGCGCAATTCATTAACCCTCAGGAAAACTAATGGGTTAATGATTCTAAGAGGGCTTTTTCTCAAAGCCTCATACATACATAGTCATACAGAGCATGGAAGGACCATTGTACTTCAGATTCACGCTTTCTGCTGAAATACTGCCCCAAACCTGACCAATTGTGAACGATCACATGGTTTACTAGAAATCTCACATGGCTCAGTAAAAATCCTGTCTTTTTGACTTTCGAAGGATGTGAATTATGCTGTACCATCTTTGTAACTACTGCAGTTTCGATATAAGAAATTTTTGACGTGGCAATTCTCATCCCGCAAGACTTTCCTTGGGGCTCCTCTCTCTACCCAGTTTGTGAAACGTTCCTTATCCTTCCTAGCTCTTCTCCCCATGCTAGAAATTGCTCAGCTGTCATAATCACGTTGAATTTTGTTGCCTGGAAGATGAAGACAAAATGACTTTTCCATATTCTTGGGGTGGCAAGGAAATTTCACTGATACTTCTAAACAAGTTTGTGCAGCATATCTTTTTAAAGAAACATTTAAGAAACCAAACTCCTTTCTTCTTAGAAATATGCAGTTGTACAATTGTTTGAAACACTCCAACTATTCCCATAATTCTTTACATACGCATAAGTAGTATAATTGACAGTGTCCTCTACCTTATTCATGCAAGCCCTCACACTCTTACCACAGGATAAATGACGACTAGTTAGTGACGAGAGCTTCTGTCAACACAACATCTTGATTCATCCTGGGAGCATATTCCTCCATCTAACAAACCAACAAAGCTATAAACAAATAAAAAAATTAAAAAAGAAAAATTTAAAAAAATATATATAGTTATACAATAACATATATTTACAGGCAGGTGGGTTACGATTACATAAACAACCTTAATTTTGATATTTCCTAACTTCTCCATGCATGACTTTGCAACCAGAATGTTTTTAGATGGATCTTCATTCATTTTTTTAGGCTTTTAAAAAAGGAAACTGAAAACCTAGAAATTCTGACTATGCTTGTGGTTTCACATGTCTTTATATTTCTGTAACAGGAAAGGAAGTTTTAAAACTCACACACGCATACCTTTTGCTGACAAAATAACAGACAGCAACAGTACGTGATTACCCTCTAATGAGAACAACTGGAAAGGGGTTCAACACTGCCAAAGTAGTTTTACAGTGGGGCAAGACACAAGGCTCTCCTCCTCTTCATAGCCAATCTCTCCCACCTCTTTCTTATCCCTGGCTTTCACGCAGGTCTCCATTCTCCTGCCTATAGAGCACCTTCTTTGCCTTGGACTCTCCATCTGAGTCCAGCTCCCACTCTAATCCCAAAATGTTTTCCCCCTGAGGCTCAATTCCCTCTCACATGACGTTGCTCCGTCTCTCTTCCACCAGGCACCACCAGTTGTCCACTCCAATCTCTCCTCCTTTCAGTTCACCTTCATTCACCTGAATGTGTTCTCACCTGCTGCTTGTTGGCCTCTCACCCATCCCACCTCTGCCACCCCTTCTCCCTCCAGCCAACGTTTGAACTCAGCAGTTTCTTCTCTCCCACCAACTCATCTTCAGTTCCAACGGCTCACAATTCCCAACACCTGCTTCGAGCCCTCCATGCTTCTCAGAGGAGATATTGCCAGGCTGCATTAACAACACAAAACAACCTATGTTCCCCAACCTCATTTGCCATATTCCTTTGGCTCACCCTTCATATAAAATTTTATCCTGATGCAAAGAGCCAGCCTGGAACACTTCAGCCAAAATGATTAAAATTTAGTAAAAAAACTGTGGATAGCATCAGGTAATTTTAACCATAACTGGCATTTTTGTCCAAGTCTTGTATAACAAAGAATGCAGTATGTTGTGTTTAAGAATACATAAACTAAGGAAAGATAAGGTACAGATTTAAAAAGTGTTAAATAATCAGCTATTTTATACAAATAATACCTTTAGTTCATTTCCATTATAAAACATTTGCATGTGTATAATCTCAACAGTTGTTGCTGACTCTGCAAAGATTAAAAATAATAATTATAAAATACAAAGTCACAGGCAACCTAGATATGTCTGAAAAATTTACCTTAAACAGGTGTTTTGATATAGAGAACTAAATCTTACAGCTTTGCAATTCAAGTAGCAGTGCTGTGTTCATGGTGCTTCAAAAAGTCAAACGAGGTTTCTCATTGCACCCACAGCTGCAAAGGAGGTTACGGACTGAGCGACTCAAAATTCAGATTTGCCGGAGAGAAAGAACTTCTAGGAGATACTTAAAAGTTTCTGGAGGAAAATAATTTGGGATTATTTTTATTTTTTCGGGTTTAAAATAATCAAGATGTCTAGCATAAAAAGCTTTCCAATAAAATTAAGTTAGGATTTTCTGAACCTCAAGAACCAATTTCTGTCTTAGGTTTAGCCCTGAGTGCCTGACAAAGAACCAGGAGAAAGGCTGAGCATTGCCAGGAACTGAGGTTATCGGGCTTTTCAGCCTTTTGGAGGTCCACCCGAGCAGTTTATTGCCTACTTTGCAATTGCAGAGCACTGTTTTCAAACGTTGCTGGGGAGCTGACAGAAAACCAAGTGTGAGTCTGACAGCACAGCCCGACCACAGGACACCCCCAGTTCCAGGATTTGGAGGGGACTGACACAACTGGGTGGAGACAGGAGAGGCTTGATAAATGCATTCAAACTTATGTTCTGCTTTGAAACACTCCGTCTTTGATGAATTGTCATTTTTGTGATAAAACCTCACTTTATCAGAAAACTCCAGAGCAGCCGTAGGTGCAGAAGCTCTTCCCCTGCTGCTACTGATGCACCGCTCCGCCACATGGGGAGATGTGCCGGTAGATCCTAACAAACAGTGCCAGATCCACCAGCTTGATTTGTCTTGACCAGCTCCTACAGGGCAATGCTTTCATCTTTATATTGTCACTCTGTGGTTATCCATAGTGAATACACTATTGTTAGGGTAATTCTAGTGTAGCTGCACAAATGAAGCTGTTGTTGGAGTGCTCCCAAAGCACCAGGGCCGGTGGTTGCCTGTTCTCATCGGTCTTTTATTTATACCGCATAAATGGCACTTTCCCTCCAGATCACACAGCTGGTAGCTGCAGTGGGGCATCTTGGTGATGCCTAGGCTCATTTTATAAGTGCTTAGTGGATCCTAGTCGCACAAAAATTGTTCAATTCCAAAATATTTTCAGACTTAAAAATAACAATAATAAATAATATGTCCAGGATGTTTGCATTAGAGCTTATATTTCTTCAGCAGAGAGACTAGAAGCCTCTTTAGGAAAATAAAATCAAAGCAGCTTAGTAGTTAACATAGCTACAAAGATGTAGTCCTTCAGCTACTTGCTTTCTGCCCTGTGCTGAAAACATAAAGGGAACTGAATTTAACATAGAAGTGGTCTCAGAAATCTTTTACAGCCTTACCTCATCCTGGTCCATGAAAAAAAACAGCATCCTCTGTTGATCGGTTGATCATGTCGGTGAAACATACCAATGGTGGTACTAAATATAGGCCTGTGTCATAGATGGGAGATCATACTCCTGTGATGGGACCTGGATATTTTATTTGTCTACCAAGGGAGTTGGAAGGAATCGCGTACGACACACAGCTCTGTGGAACACCGAGGCAACCTCTTTTTTGTGGGTGACCACCAGCTGTTGGCCCAGTGCGGATACGTCTGGTGTCCTGTGCTTCTACCTCCATCCCTCTCACACCAGTGTATCTCCTTTAGACAACTGCTTTTGTCACTAGGAATTAAAACTAATATAAACTCCTTTCCAGACCTAATGTCTCCGCAGATTCCTCCAGAGCATCAGGTTTCTCCGTCCAGTCCTAGAGCCAAGAAGCCTTTGGCTGCTACAGCCCTCAGCCAGGTAAACTAACAACCGGAATTGTTCCCCAGATTTAAACTATTTATGCCAGCCTACTGCAAACAATGCAGGAAGACTTCACAGCCCAAATTTCACAGCAAGAATGCTAATAAACCACAACCAATTACACTTCAGGCAGGTAAGACGGGAAGTCAATGCGTCTGACAACATTCCTATGGATTACCTGCATCAGAGCACACCATTGTAAAAAGAATGGAGAATAACCTGATTGCATTTTAGAGAGAGGTGGAATCACACTACGGAAAGACTTTGGGAGTTGTTCTGTCTTGTTACCACTGCTCTCAGAGATCTTTGTCCAGTTTTCTATGGATGGAAATCAGGATTTTGTAAAATGTAATAGTATGTCCAAGGTATGTAAATCACGTAGATATAACGTCACTACATAAAGCCGAAATTTAATAGCCGGTGTCAGGCTAGTCTCTTAATTGCAAAACTAAATATTGCTTCTGAAAAGAACTACAGTTACTGCTGATAATTTTAAAAAGAAATATAAAACTATCAATTTTTTTTTAAATATGCATGTAGAAAATTGTTTTGTACGTTACTTCAGTAATAACCTGAAATAACGGGCAACTAACATCTCATGTGATATCTCTCTACTATTTTCAGTCATTTTGTGAAATGACCGGTTCCACAATCTGACTAGAGCATAAATTTAGATCTCTGTGATACACAGCTTTTCCCTACGTTCACTACCTATTTTTTTATTTTTAATACAAAAATGATAGGGTGTTTGTTCTTTATATACTAGGATAGCTATATGATTTTCAAGCATACGTTGACATCAGTTATTCATAGCCGTTGTGTCTACAGCATTTTAAGAAAATTTACCATCATTGCTGGGAGAAGGTGCAAAAAGTCGTTTTGTTTCTTTATACAGAGATAAGGAGATTAAGGAGAGGGAACCCGTGAAGTTCCTCCAGGGTTTTATCATTAAGTGTGAACAATGCTGGCATCCCCTGGGTAAGCCATAAGTCTAAGTACGGGTATTGTAAATTCCATTAAGTACCGCTTTCTAGTTGTAACAAAACATCATCCCTTCCAATGAGACCGTTGGAATAATGTGGTAGCTATGTACTCTGCCTTTAGTTCAGCATTTTTATGTTTTAAAATTTTAGGGGTTTAAATAATTTTCATAGATCATTATTCAAGATTTTGTCTCTTAGTGTGAATTGCCCAAAATAGGACATTACACAGTTGTTTGAAAGGTTGGGTTTCTTTTCTGGGAAAAGTGCTGTTTTGGAAGCAGTTCCTTTAGAACATGGACTATCTAACTTCTCTTTCAAGAGAAACCAGGAAGGCCATAGCTTAAGCATTCAGCCTTGTGCCACCCCCTCCTGGTTTCCAGCTCCATCAGCGGTGTGGGCAAAACAGTCATGGTATCAAGGCATTGAGGAGAAAAGTCTGCCACACCTGAGCTGTGTCTACCACTTCCATTTAGATGCCATTTATAAAAGCACATCTTCTGTGCTTTCTGTTTGGTATAACTTGTAATTTACCAACTTCATCACAGCAAGAAGATAAATTCTGTCTGCAAAGTGCTTCGCAGAAGCAATGCTTTACCAAAGCACCTCTCTTTGGCAGAGAGACTTCTGAGCCAGACGGGCCACGGCCAGAGCAGAAAAGCTTTCAGGAGAAGCCCTTAGGACAGATGAGCTCAAATGGGTATCGGGGGAAAACCATAGCATGCTCTATAGTCTCAGCACCCTCCTGCAGCAATATCTTGTTCACAAATCTAAGAAATAAGACTGTTATCTTCCACATGGGAGAAGCCCAAGGCAGCAGCTCTAACACGTCCTGCCTTTGGTTCTATTGAATTGTCTTTGAGGCCAAGATCCTAGTGGGTGCAGGAAGGGCTAACCTGCTCGTATAAATCTGATTAAAGAGCTTCAAACCCATGCGGACAAATTTTTGGTATCTGTGACCTCTACATAACATCTGAAGTGAACCTTTTATTGCTATTATTTGTAGACAGGACCCTGGTCATGGGGTTGCTTTGATGTTTTTAGTAGATTACAAAAAACATATGAGGGAAGGGGCCATGACAGCTTCAGATCACGAGATTTGCTTTGCAAACAACAAACTATAAAGATTGTAGTAAAGTATACAGTAGTGTTTGCAAAATTTAAATCAGACTGTTATTCAGATATCCAAGTGGATTTCAGTGACTTTTTGAGAGGAAGTTCTTTAACTTATTTAGAAGAGAAAATGTAATCTCATAAATAAATCTGCTTATTAATATTTTTAATGATTAATTTGTTTTGACAAACACAGAGGTATTTAAAATCATGGTCTCCAACACCAGTAGTTTTCTTTGGTACAGGATTTGTAATGAACTTAGTGTCATAACATATTGTCACGGTTTGAACTGGGATGCATAACTCATTATTAATCCTGTAATCACAACAGTTAGAGGACTATTGCTCACATAGAAAGCTGTTCTGTCTTCTCCTCCATGACTTATGAACTTTTAAGTTTATATGTTCAATGGTATTGATACAGATGTCTTCTAAGCAATAGACAGAAAACAAAACGTAACATACTATGTACTCCCTACTTCCCCATGTGTTCATGACAAAATAATTTAGAAAAGCCCACAAAATGTAGATTCATAAAAAAAAGCAATTTCTAAACATAATCAATGCCCCATACTTTTCAATGTCTTCAAAGTTTTCTAATTTGGGGTAGTCAACTGTAGGTGGTTTACAGAGTGCTGAGGGTTTTTGAGGGCTGTTGCGCAAACTTCAGAGACGATCAAGCCTCTTGGATATGCCTTTCAGAGGGCACAGAAAATGGAGATACTCAAAATCCATATTTTGATATCTTTTGAACAATAGAGGAGAGGAACTCTAAGGCTATATGAATGAACTACTTAGAAGATCAAAGAAGTGCTATGTGCAGACACACAGAAATTGTTAGAAGGGGTGTTTGTATTAAGCTAGATATGATGTGCTCTTGGCCATGGAAAAAAACTAGAAGACCCAGGAGCATAACGAGGCTGGCATCGGCTCTAGTGTGGGTGCAGAAGAGATCTTCTGTCTGCCTATTTGTTATGAACTTGTGTTTGCCCTGTCCAGACTCTGGATATAGTCTTTTCGGTGTGGTTTGATGACTTCTCATGCTCAGTATATGAGGTCAAATCAGATATAGCCATACTTTTTTGGGTGGCAAAGTTACTGAGGCGTTTCATCTGTAAGTGCGCACTACTGTTTTGTTTTTCTGCGTAAGCATGTGAAAAGCTCTATAATGAATTTAAGGATGAAATTAAATGTGATTAAAGTCTCTCCACCCCAGAATTACCCAAAGATGATAATTTCTTTACAGTCAAGAGGAAGCATAGACAGGGATTTTTCTGACTTATGGTTTTAATTTAAAAAATTTCAATTCTTCAAAACCAAACCTCTAAGGAATAGTGGGGAGTAGAAAGGAAGAACACAGCAAGTTGGATATGAAAAATTTCTCAGCCTCCTAGTACACTAGGACAGGAAGAAATGGCCTCAAGTTGTGCCAGGGAAGGTTTAGTTGGGATAATAGGAAAAATTTCTTCATTTAAAAAGTTATCAAGCACTGGAACAGAGTGCCCAGGCAAGTGGTTGAGTCACCATCTCTGGAGGTTCTAAAAGACGTGTAGCGCTGAGGGAGATGGTTTAGTGGTAACTTGGCAGTGTTAGGTTTATGGTTGGACTAGATGATCTAAAAGGTCTCTTCCAACCAAAACGATTCTATGATTTTATGATTTTTTATGATCAAAAACAGGACTATGGACTGGAGGTCACTACATTCACTTGGCAATATGGGATACAAGCTTGAGACTCACACCTGAGTGATTCAAAGTGTGTCTGGGTCTTAGTCTCATCAGCTGGAGCCATTCCATTTTGCAGAAATAAACAATTATGGAATTAAGGTTTATTACCATCTCCTTGTGCTTGCGTTTATGTCAAGTCTTCTGACTGCCACACCATAATTAATTATTTTGGCAAAGGAGTAGAGCACTGGAAAGTGAAAACTGGCAATACAAGAATGAAACCCAAATCTTCTCTTCCCTAGGTGAACGCCTGAGCTCACTGAGATGTCTGTTATCCTGGTGTTAGTTCCTTTTTCTCTTCTCTTTCTTCCCCTTTTTTCTGGGAGAAAGAAACAAGCGAACTTTGCAAAGCGTGCCTTTTACGCTGATGTGGAATGAAAATTTGAAGAAAAGTTTATAGACCTGTGTCAGACAGGAAAATAATTTACTGTCTCATCTCCATTTTCAAAGTTAGATAAGAATACCCTAGAGATATTTTACATGTAGGCTACTTTATTTACAGTGAGTGATTCCATATATCTTTGTAGGTAACAGTTTAGCAGGCATTAGCTAAGTTGTATGTTCCTGAATTTCCTTTCATGTAAATCAATGTGGCAGAAAATTAAGGTGACTGGGGCTTTATGGAGATGAAGATCACGTCTGGTATTTTTCTAACAGAAACAAATTAAAAGCATATCCAATTTAAACAAAGCCTTTAGTCTGAAAATGCAGGAAGAGCGATTTTCATACTTGCTTAAACTCTTGCCTGAATTATGAGTCTTATGTATCCATCATGTTCTTCTGCTTTCTCCTTTTATACGCACCTTTTCCTTGCATGACCTTTTTCTTTTTTCCTTAGTAGCTCAGTTGACAGTCCTGGTTGATTCTCTGGTGAGCAAGTGACTAAAAATAAACTCTCCTTCCTGCCATTTTGGTGCTTTTCATTCATTTCAGGACAGCATTACATTGTGAAAGGAGAAGCCAAGGGCTAGATATAGTCAAAGACAAAGTCAATCATGGCAGCCTGCAAATTCCTAGAGATACCACAGAGGTACCAAACTGCGAGACCTACTTCTTGGAGATGACAAAAGGAAAGAAACACAGGTAACAGAAAGCCTGTGGGAGGAAGGGTTAGAAGACCTGCTAAGTTGCATGAATACTTTTGCTAAATTTTATACATTTTGGTTTTTGTTTTTAACTTTGTGAAGCAAAGTTACACGGCAGGGGGTTTCTGCTCAGGAAGCTGGTGGTGTATGCATTCATTCCTGCAATACTGAAATGTTACAGTGGTTTGACCAAACACCATCATGAAGTCATGTAACGTTATCGTGTAATGCCTACTTTGTTTTCACAGGTCATTACCTAATGTAAAGGTCATGGGATACAGTACAAAAAAAAAAGTATTTTTTAAAAGCATGAGGAAATGTACAGAGATTTTAGATATCTAATCCTGGAAGTCCTTCTAGCCCGACATAACTCTTTTCCATGTGCTTATCAGAAACTTAGCAATTGTATTGATTTCAAGCTTTTTTTTTTTTTTTATTGCACTAATTTATGCTGATTCAATTGAGATTCTAGATAAAGAAACAAAAAAAGAAAGAGTAATTTTATCATGAACTTTCAACAAGTGTTTGTTTCAAACTATCCATATGTGCTATTTTACTCTTTTGACATTTTAATGCATAGTCTATTAGAGTTACAAGTATAATGTGCCTAGATCTGTTTTTTCGTGGGTATATGATAATTATTTTGTAGCATTTGCTAGAACTTGAGAGGCTTCGCACTGGTTAGATAAAATATTACAATTTTCCCTTTCCACTTTAATTTTTTTTAAAGTAAGGTCCATAATTCTTTTTTTTAATATAAAATAAAGTTAACATTTTGAAACAAGAATTGAGTTTCTGATGCCTTAAAGCTAAAAACCCAGAAGCAGCACAACAGGATGAGCTGGGGAATGCAGCAAAGAAAGAGTTAAAAAGAATGAAAATGTTTTTAAATTCCTGTACATATTAGCTAGCCCTGAAGAAACTCTAGAGATCTATCTAAATCTAACTGACACCAGTGTGTTTTACAGCTAGACTAACTTTGTGACTTTGAAAAGTGTTTCTTCACATTGCTTTTATATGACATCAATTATACTGTGCACTGGAGGTGACTGTGAAACATATTTTGTTGGTTAAAAATATTGCATTAAATGGTTGTCTTCCATACAATTTTCAAATAGGAATCAATCAAGGCTTGTGTGGTGATGTGCAAATTTTCAGTCAATTTGAACTGATTTGGCTCTTCAGAAGGTTAAGGTAGTTTAATGGTTGAAAGCACATTGCTGTGCAGCAAGCTGCAAAAGTCAAAGGGTTAGAGGATTAGGATTTCATTTCCTTTTAGCCGTTGCCATGTCTGTTTTCTGTCCAAACTACTTCTTGTTCCCATTTAACCCATGCTTTTAAAGACAAAAGGGGTTGAGAACTTGTGGGCCTCAGGCTTCATTTTAACAAGCCGTCTCTAGCACTTTGGTGCGTAATTTGTCATAAATGTCATAGGTCAGGGAATGTTAGAAACCTACAGCCAGCAGATGGTCATTATGACAGCAGTTAGGTTTCAGAAGCAAAAGATGCTTTGTGATATTTACTCCAGCGTGTGAATGTTACACCTCTGTAGAATATTTTCAAGTTCACTCTTAAAATGAACTCATCCTTTTTATCACTCACTTCTTAACTAGAGCTCACAAAAGCCCCTGAGCCAAATCCTCTTCCCACTGCTCACGGGGTTCAGTGGGGCTCCTTCCAGCAGTAAAACAGACCTGTACAACAGTCCATTTCATTTACAAAGACTAGTAATAGTCCAGAATTACTAGACATAGGCAAACTTTTCAGAGTTCAGAGTTCAGTTAAATTAGGAAGAATTTCTTTTTCACCCTCATGTTACTTTTCTGTACTGTTATTCTTTTCAAATGGTACTGGAAAATGGAGGTTTCAGATAGTCACAAAATGGGCTTTTCCTGGCAATGCTATATTTCCAGTTGAATGTAAATGAGAAATCGGTACTGTTTTGTTTCACGTGATACCACCTTAGACCTAAGAACCTTATACAGGACGCAGGCTCCATTATGGCAGCCAATACACAATATTTAAGGTTTTAAAGAGGAGGGAGCTCTTAGGAGCAATCTCAGCCCCAAAAAGCCTGCGGCCCAAAGTTGCAGAAAAAAAGATGAAATTTAATACTTACAGTTCACTGTGCTCAGATCTGCATGGGAGTTGTTTTACAGTGAAAGAAAGAGCTGTCTGTTCCTTCAAGACAACTGGCTGAGTAGTTGGCTGATGTCTTATAAGCCTTATGACAAATATTGATCTTGAGGAGAGAGTAAGGTGGTCTTTTTCTACAAATCAGTTCTATGAAAGCATTTTGTGCATAAGGGCTGTAGATACAGATAAGTGCAGGAGTATAGATGTAAACTTGTGTGTGACAAGCTGACAGGCAGGCAAATGGGTTTAATATTGCTCATAAGTGAAGGAGGTGGGTGAGCAAAACGTAAAAGACAAGCCTCTTGTTCTGAGATAACTAGTTAAGTCAAAAATACTACATTTAGTAGGAAGAAGATACATTCTGCAGATATGCTTGAAGCATCATTCAACAGGTAATCATTCAGAATGAGAAAATTAATTTTCTTGCTAGTCACTGAAAATCTTGGGTTTTTGTGTCTCATCCAAGCCGCTTAGTGAACTTTCCGAAGGTCACTAACAAACACATTTTACATATGTGAGGAAATAACTACAGCAACAGTAGCTGGGATTTGAAGCCACGGCCTGGTTTCCAGGGAAATAAGGCTGTGTCGTCCATCTGTCTGTTAGTTCCCCTTTAGTAATTTTGCCCAGTTGGCCAGTTTCAACAGGTTTCAGAGAAATTTCACACGTTCACAAAAGATTAAAAAATACTTCAGTTCCTGCAGGTTTCCTGAAAATTAGTGACTGGATACAGAAGACAACACAAATTATTCCCGTAGTACAAGATTATCAGTTAAGCAGTGCTGTCAGACCGCTGCTGCCCAGTCAATACGCGCTTGCAGCACAGCGGATACACGCTCCTATTGCTCACAACCTGCCGTGGTGTTCTCGTTGCCAAGCTGACAGGTAGGTGAGAACGATCTCCTAAAGTCATCATCTCACTATGGGAACAGGAGTGGGACAGGGGTAATTACTGTGGTAGAAGAACCTACCAAACTCCTTAAGAAAGCATGATCAGTTATTTCCACTGCTAATGGGGTAATTTGCCTTCTCTTTGCAATGGTAAGAGTTACAGAATGACTACCTGCAACAGAAGAGGTTTCTTCATCCTCTAAGCTCAGAACCTCACGTCCCCAAAAATATGTTCTTTATGTGTGTTTCATGTTTACTCCCAGTGATGAGGGTTTTCCCAGTGCTTAGCTTTCAAAGGGTGGAACCTGTGGTTCTTAGTGCCCTCAACATTTCCAAATTTTGTATAAAGAGCCACCAGCTACCAGCTTGTGAACCTTGCAGTTAGTTGTATCTTCTTCTTTCACCTTCCAACATGGAAAGTCAAATATGTAGGGTACTTACACTGCCTGAAGGTCACGAGAGACTTGTGAGGCCATCATTTCTCCAGGGCCACTGTAAATGAAATATGCAATTTTTAATTCTCAAAGGCTCCAGATTAGAGAGATGCAAACCTGAAGGATATTACCTTTCACAACCTGAATTCTATTTTATGCTCTTGCAAGGTAGTAGCCTCCAGGGTCCTAATGACCCCAATAGCTATCTGTGAGTGAGTGGACTACAATTCCTATCAGTCATTACGACAGATTTGATCAGCAACTAACTTTATTTAAACACTTTATAATTAAAGCCTGTCCCAATGATTGATAAGTATTGGATCCAGCGCTCTCTCGAATAGTTTAGCTATTGCTGGTCTCTGGATTTTGCAGGTACAGGCAGTAACAGGAAAGAAACTTTGGCAGATAAGAGAAAGACACCACAGATGGTACAAACCTTCACGTGGAGAATGATTATTTTACTGTCTTTTGAAGAAATATAGGCAATACTTAGGAAAACTCTGAAATTCATACAGATAAGATACAGTT
This sequence comes from Chroicocephalus ridibundus, assembly GCF_963924245.1. NCBI lineage: Eukaryota > Metazoa > Chordata > Aves > Charadriiformes > Laridae > Chroicocephalus > Chroicocephalus ridibundus. The sequence continues at coordinate 2,810,836 of NC_086316.1, read as the reverse complement.
CAAATGATAAGGAACAGTTCAAGCATGTTAAAAAAAGTAGTAGACCTGTCTAAATTTTAAGTACAAAATGGACCATTATCAACATATTCTCTAATTTCAGGCATAGCAGAGGCTATGACTTTCACTCAGTAAATTCTTCTGTACCTCTACATAACTTTGTCTAACTATGAACATACTTTATGAAACAAATTTGGGCATGCCCTTCTTTTGTGTTATTTTTCCATTTAGAATAGAATACTTCTTGATATTAATTTCCAAAATATAACTAATGAAATCACACATGTGTTTTTACACAAATGTGTAGTATAGCACTTATCAGTGTCTCCTACCCTATAAGTATGTTTGGAATATCTTCTTTTGGTTGCCGTGTGTTAGCTTTTGTATTTCTTGCAGTTTCTGTTTAGTAATTTTGAGGATAGGGGAAAATGTTAAAATATGAAAACACTATTTCAGTGCCTTAGTTTGCACTGACAGCTAAAAACTGCACAGGCGTTTCCTAAGGGAAGAGAAAGTCAACAGAAACTCAGAATTAAGAATTGTTCTGGATGTATCCAACATTGATAAGTAGTAAGAGAGCAACGTTTAAATACATCATTGCTACCACTGTGGAATGCAGACCAACCAATCATTTTATTTTGGATGGAATAAAAGCATTACTAGATGTAGGTGTAAACGTTTGCATAGAAGTGCAGGAAGTGGTTATTAGCACTTTTCTATAAAAATTATGAAAAAACACACTTTTCTCTCTCAGATTAAAAATGTCATTCCACACATAACTGGCACTTACCACAGTGTGTAGGATGCTCCAAGACCAACCCTTCAAACATATGACCATTTGAGCACACCGCATCGCAGAGAAGAAAATCTTAAACCTGCTGCTTATGCGGCAAATCCACGTCTCTATATGCTCCACACTGAGCGATTTTGCTTACAACTACGGGGCTGTGTTCTGATCTCAGAGGGTAGTTATCACGACTTTTCTTGAGGTATAGCTGCTGCATAGGGAGGAGAGAGGGGATTTATTGACTTATTCAAATCCCAATGAAGCTACTTGAGATCTTTCCGTTTCCTACAACAAGTATTAGATCAGACCCTTAAAAAAGGTGCAAACAAAAAAGAAATGTTCAGAAGTGAAGCCTTTCATGAACTGAAAACTTTCCTACATCCTTTTAACCAATATCCTATTTTCTTAAGGACTGATTTTGAGCTATGAGATTTACCTCAGTGTTATAAGGGCATTACGGTAAAAAAGAATATGTTAACAAAAATACTATTATTGCCTTCACCACAGTAATAAGAAAGTCGGGAATCAAAACTGTACCTTGGCATGTGAGCAAATAGAAAAGCATTGTGACAGGGGAGCCAGAGTTGGTAAACAGCTTAAAAATGTACAGTGAGGTTTTTCCAGAAGATTTTTTTTGTGCGTGTTTTGCTTTATCTATTATACTGTAAGTTTTCATTGGCTTAATTGCTTGCATTGGTACGCGTGCAATAGCTTAAAAATATAAAGAAATTTAATAAAGAATTCGAGCAGCAGCTTAGGGTTATGCAATAAAGGAGACTTCATAGGTATGCGCTGTATCGAAATCTCCATGTAGGTCCTGTAGGTATATAGATTAGATTAAAAATGATGCAATGAAAGTTACTCCTGACACTATTTCCAAGCCTCATTTAGTATCATTTAGTGATAGGACGGTCACAGACTCTGCACCAGGTTCAGCTGTACTTCTTTGCACAAACTGCCTCAAACACAAGCAAAGGAGTTAGTAAGCAGCAATCATCTGCACTCTAAGACTCACTTTTCTTTTTCTTTCTCTTTCCCATTTGTATTTTCCCTGCTTCCATTCTGCGCACATCAGGTGACACGGAATTTATGATAGAAACCATTTTTGCGGGAAACCTAAACAAAAAAATTTCTAACCATCCAAGCAGGGAATCCGAAACCGTGGTGGCTCTAAATCATTGCTGGATTGTAAATACTACAAATAACTGTTGTAGAGCTATTTTTCTTCAGTCATTTCTGGGTGGCAGAGCATCCACAGAACAGCTTCAGAAGTGGTGTTCTGCAGCCTAACAAGCAATTAGTACAGTCCATAAAAAAAAAAAAAAAAAAAGTAAAAAAAAAAAAAAGAAAAAAGAAAAAAAGTAGGCCTTGAAAGTGGAGGTGGCCGCTAATTATTAAAATGGAGTCATAAATAGCTATAAATATTTAAGCTTTATAGTTCGATTTGTTTGTGGAGGTAGCTATTAGCCTGCTTGTGAGATGGTAAATTCCTGCCTAGTACAATGCAGCACTACAGGCAGCTCCAGTGTGCGCCGAGACAAAGAGCCCCAGGCAGCCCCACCCTCGCCCATTCTGCTCTCCGACAACACCCCTTGTTCACAAAGCCCCTTTCAATTATAGTCTTTGTTGGTAATGTTTACTTTTTTCATTCAAATCTCTCTTTCCCTCAGTCTCGGTCTTCCAGGCAACCAGCTCGCTGGAGCCAGCGCAGGGAGGCAGAGAAAAGAGAAAATGAAATCCAGCACATGCTCTACCGTGGTTAAAAAAAAAAAAAATATATATATATATATGTGTATATATATATATATACACACACACACAGCAAAACCCAGCCAAAAAAAAAAAAAAAAAGTCCCGGCCCCAGTCCTCCAAGGAGTGGGTGCAAAGAAATCCGAATTTTATTATTTAAATTTTTTTTTGCAGCGCTTATAATTCTCCATTCCTTATTATCCACCACTGTCTCTCATCCCTCGCTGAGGACGCAGGCTGGTCCTGCGGATGCACGATGACAAGAGCTGCTTTAATTTGCTCAGCGAATATATTTCTACTTAAGGTTTCTACCTAATAAAAAGGTTATTTATTGAGGAATGACACTTCTCCTTCTTGGCAAAAGATGCCACAAATAAGGATCCATTGTGTGATACTGTCCAGAGTTTTCCTTGGTGCTTTCTGCTTTTTGCCCTTGTGATTTTTATTATATTTCTTCTTTTTTTCCTAGCTTGCGGGGATTTTTGCTTCTGGGCATGGAGGATTTTTTTGTTGTTGTTGTTTTACAAAAACAGTTATTTACCTTCATGTCTGAAGTACACTACAAAGTGCTTTTTGAAATATATTATGAAATGTGACAATCCTGCCTATACATGAAAAAATGTAACAAAAGGACAATGCTGCAAAACATTTTCACATAAAGAGGTTAAAGTACAGGTTTGCAACTTTGTAAGGCAGAATCCAAAACAAGCAAAAAGCAGGAGTTAAAAACGCTTCCTTTTTTTTTTTCTTTTTTTTTCTTTTTTTTTTTTTCTGTATCATTGCATCAGATTAATTAAAACCAAAATATGACTACTTTGATCAGAAGGTGGCAGCTGTCACTCCAGCATCTGTAACCTGCATTTCTGGAAATAGAGTCTTCCCGTCCTCTCTCTGCTCCACCGACAGATACGTGTCATGATGCGTATCAATAAATTTTCCATTTTAGACTGATTTCTGTAATGTCCCAAAAGCATGCATGTATGTGTACATATGTGTGTGTGTGTGTGTATATATATATATGTATACACACACAAAGGTATGTTCATAATTGGAGAACATTTTTCTACGTTGTCCTTCTCAAATTCCAGTTAGCAAGGTTTGGCACATAAATATTAACATTTAATTGGGAAATATTTATCCTGTTGTTTCTGCATCTGTTTTAAGAGGGAAAGTAAGTTATAGAAGAAAAAGTCCAGATATCAAAGGTATGTTTGACATGGGACAAAGGTTGGCATAGCTCTACAGTTTAGGAAAACCCAAATTCATGCTCTGAAGGTCTCATATTCCTTTGAGAAGCTTAGTCTGCTTGAGGTAAAGTAACGCAAATCAGTGATAAGAACATTCTCCTTAATTATCTTTTTTCCAAATTAATAAAATGAAAAGGATTGTTATATTGGTTTCTATATATCCAGAAATTATTTACATTTGCAGTGGGCTCCAGACAATGTTTAACTAAGATATTAGTATTTTTCCTAGCCCTTTTTAAGCAATAACCAAAACAGAAGTACCCTTTCTTTCCTTTGGCCTTGAAATTTACATCACCTGTTATTAACAAAAACAATAACAGTCTGGGTCAGCCACGCAGCCTTGCAGGCCCATGTACTCTCGATGAGGAACATCTGTATTCAAGCTCTTTTCGGGCCTTAAAAGCAGTCATAAATCCAGCCCCCGGTAAATGAAAAAGGTTTCACAGATGACTTAATTTGCTGTGGGAAGCCGAGTTCCCCGTAGCCTCCCCGTTTCTCAGCCCGTGACCTTCCGCACTGTCCACCTGCTGGAAGCCATGTTTGATTTCCGGCCCGGGGAGACGCCTCTCGGCAGCAAAATGGTGTCATAGGCGGGAGTGAAGGAATTTCTCTCTCTCTCTCATCATTAAGGGGGTTCCCCCTATGGCGAGGGGAATGAAAAGTGCTATTTAATGTTCTCTGGATAGCGGCAGCGGGGAAAATTAAAAAAAAAATAAAAAATAAAGGCTGAAAGCTTCGCCGGCGCTTCCCGAGTGGGCCATCGCAGCCCTTGTGGCGAGTGGGATGTCCCTGAGGAATTCACCGCAGGCCAGCCTGAAAAGAAAGGGATTAAGGCCCTTTAGAGGGGGGGAAATGTAACAAAAGGAGCACTTTTATGATGTAGCAGCATAAAATAAGGGGCTGCATTGTGCGAGTGATTGCTAAAGGTCTCGGAGCGGAGCAGCCCGCGTTGTAGGCCCCGCTCCCCCCAGGGCAGCGGCTCCCGCTAAACCCTCCGCCTGCGCTGGAATAAGAGTACGGCTCTCATTTAGGGGCAAATAAGATATTATTGGTGTGTTTCTACATCTTTCTTTTTTTTTTTTCTTTTCCCCCCCAACACCTACCGAAAAGTGGCCTGTAGGGAGATTATACTCTAGTGAAAGTTGCTGCTAATTAAAACAAGTAATTAGTGTTCCTCCAGGCTTTGCGGTTTCACTCACTTTTGCCCGCCAGACAACATTAGTTTAAAAGCAATCCAATTTCTAGCAATAACAGACTGTAAAAAAGTCATTTAACAAGTATATAAGTGTAAGGTTACAGTTCAGGCTTTGATTTATCTCTTCTGGGCTATTTAGAGAGCCATAGCAAAGTTGGGGAGGGGGGAGAGTTAAATGTATTTTTCTTCAGGTTTTGTTTTGGTGGGTTTTTTTGAAAAGTCGTATCACTGCATTTGCAAAGACAAGACAGAGCTTCGGGAGACAGCTTTCCAAGCCACATTAAAAAACAGAATTGGATTTAATGCAGTTTTCCGAGAGAACCCTCACTTAGCATTTTGTAAACAGATCATTTCATTAAATCCTTTTGTTTCCGCTCCTGCTTCTGCCGAAATGAGGACTTTTTATTGACTCTGGCTCTGTCTGGATGAATAGGAGTTTAACATATTATTGCTTCATGTTGGTACAGACAAAAGTGATTATATATGTATGTTGTTGTTTTTCTACAGGAAACTTAAGGAGATTAGTATAAAGTTTCAAACATGATGATGTATCGATTGACAAAAAACATATTGGAACATCACTCCTATCTTTGGTTGGTTTCCAATGTTCCTGTCATTCCAAAACTGCCAGATGTTGAACATGTGGATTGTAATATTTAATGCTGATCTGTGTTGTAATATACTTCCTTATAGGGTATTTTGGTTTAATAGAGACACTGGTGAAGGTTCCCTATTTTTGCGGAACTGGTTGCATACATGGATAATGCATCAACTGCAAATTAAGGACAATGAGAGTATACGCAGGTGATTTCTCCCTATAAAAAGAAAGCACCATTTTCTAATGTTCAACCAGTGGACACAGATTTTGTTTTCAGTTTGGCTTATCTGTTATTTCTGTTGATAAATGAACCAGAAAAAAGAAAATATGATTTTTGATAAGCTAGAAAAACATTTTACACTGATAAACAGAATAAGATTGCATAGTAGTCACACTGAAATGGCTGTAATTCAACACTAAAGTGTCATTTTAAATGGGATTTTTTTTTTCCAGTCATGTACGAACAGACAAGTCTGTACAGCTGAACTGCTGTTCTTGTAATGTTAATTTTAAATACACAAAACATACTGGTTTTGATCACAAGCAGAAAATGTGGAAATATCCATCAGTTTTCTTTTTTCCCTCCTGCTAAAAGTTTAATAATTCAGTCTGACAAGCAGTATCCATCAGGTTCTGTTTATGTAGATCCTGATAAAATACTTCATCATATTGAATAATAACAAATTTAAAGAACAGTTCAGATCTTGCTGAATGCCAGGATTTTCTTTTACACTTTAAGCATCTTAGTACTTTTTTTTTTCCTTAATCTGGTGATTTCAGTTGATGTCTTCTCCTATAATAATAGACATAGTGAACAAAACCAGTTTATTTTAAATTTGTTTTACTGATAAGGATAGGAACAAATCTCCATTCCTGAAAAACAGTAATAATTATTGTATGGTCCCTGTTCTCCCATCCCTGGGATTTCTTTTAGAAAATTATTTTTTGCATGCCTTCTAGTAGTTTTAGTGGATGTATGTACAGACCGAGTATCTGTTTCTGGATGTCCTTTCGGGCCACCCTCAAATAGCATCCTGCATGGTAAAAGTCTCCTTTTAAAAAACACATTGACCAGCATTCTCTGATTTTTTTTCTTATTAAATTTAAGATGCATATATGATGTGCACACATATATATATATATTTCCCTTTCAATTGCAGAAGCTGCATTTTTTTCTTGGTGCCATCCTGCATGGAGTAAAGCAATAGCAGAACGGAGCATGGGGCACCAGAGGGCAGAATCTGCTATGACTTGTGTGGACGTAGTAAACTCCTTATAGATTAGCACAAAACCATAAGGGACAGTATAACAGCTCTAATTTTATGTAGTAAGCCATATTTGCACAACAATTCCATTACAATACAAAAGGCAATCTTCAGAAGTAATTTAGGAACGGCAACTGTATTAATGCTGAGTCCAAGAAAAGGAGAACAATTTTCTTATGCAATCCAGTTTCAATGCCCAGATGTCTTCTGTAAATGATTTTAATGGTTATTTGATTCTAATTTAAACATAAATTGACCTTAAGATTCACCCATATCTTACATCCATGTTTCTTGTGCAATTCTGTTTATTTCAAGTTACTGTTTTTTCACTTACGTTGACTTCAGAATAGACTCCATATTTATGAATTTTTCCTTTTATGACACTTTTTGGAGTAATTTTCAGCGTATTAACAATATCCAAGTGAAGAATCTCAGCAGCATAATACACAAAGCACATAGTGGAATAACCAAAAGGCATTTTGAGGAATATTAAGGCAGTAAATGGTCCAAAGAGTTCATTGAAGTCACCTTCTATCAATTAAAAGAAAAGACTAGTTTTCCCAGCATATTTCAAAGATACATCAAATTAAAATCTCCCCCCCACCCACTAAGTTTGGAAGCCAGCAGTGTTCTTCATTTGTGGTCTTTTTAGTGTAATGATCAGTATTGAATAGGAACAGCAGTTGTGACCCTCACAGTTTAGTGAGCAATTCAAGAAAACAATATTCATCTGGTGTGATATTATAGAAGATAATGTGCCTGCTTGTTTCTTACCACATAAACTTTCTGCTCTTTTAGATTTCCTAATCAGCAAGTGAATGAGCATGGTAGGGAGGGTAGCGTTATTTCTCAAGTGTGATCCACTGTTATCTGCAATATCTTATTGGTCTTTCCACAAAACTCTTAGAAAGAAAACAAAGTCATTTGCTTACTGCAAAAACTGTCAAGCAAACCTTGCTTTGAAAATGGCGTCATTGTTATTCCATCTTTCTTCTTACTCTTCTCTTAATTCATCCCATCTGAATGTATTCTTGCTGTTCTACTTGGAGGTCCTTGGTCCTAGTATCAGGGCCTAGGCTTCAGTGGGGGCAAGACTTCAACCATATATTCTTCATAGAAGAGAGGCTAGACACACACACACGCAAAATGCTGTGTGTGGTTGGGGTACAATAATAGGGATAAATGAGGCTCACAGATGGTTTCAGTGCTAAACTGTAGCAGACATTTTAGCAGTTTGGTTTTAATTTTTTGAAGTTATAGTAGACAAAGCACAATTGCAAGTTGATGGAGGCAGCTAGTAGATGTAATATTGAGTGTCAGGAGTTATCATTTCCTAATCTTTTCCATGATTTCTGGTGTGTCTCATAAGTCAAGTTGTCTGTCTTCAGTTTTTCAAAGTGGACAAGTGGAAAAAAACACAAAGAAGCTAGTGTTAACAGTGGTAGTTTTGTGTTGTTCTGAAATTGGATGGAAGAAATAATACAGGAGCCAAGTGTCTTGACAAGATTTTCTTCAAAACATTCATGTACTGAGGGCCAAATGCCACATGGATTTTGAACATCCAATTTGTCCCTTCTTAGGCCTGTTTGTAAAAGACACTGGCAGCCATAGCTTGACTTTTGCAGAAGTTGTGAACTTTTAAAAACAGACTTAAAATGTTTTAATTCTGTGACTCAAAGCCAAGATGCCCACTACGAACAGCTCCATCTGAAAATATGGATGGCAAGTAAAAGCTTGCAAAAACAGTAGCCTTAAAGTCTTCATGAGAATTAATCTTAAGGCCAGTAAGATCTTGTAGTGTAGATGGGCAGCTTGATTACCATCTCATACCTTCAAGGTCTTGGAAGATGCTCCACTATCTTCTCAACTTTCTGCCAGCAGAAAAAGGCTGTCCAGCCTTCGGGATGCCAGGCGCCCTGAGAAAGGGCTACGGTGGCTACATTTTGGGGAAAGAATGGTGCCTATTATGCTCCACTTTAAAACGCATTATAGGGAAATATCCTGTCCCCTATATGGTCTAAGCTCTCTGACTGTTGAGTAGAGCCTTGAGATGATGAATCAGAGCAAAGTGCCTCTGCTGTTTCATGCCATTTGCTTGTATTAGTGTGTTTCTTCCATACAGTGCAGTCCAGTAATGTTATGCTCTCAGCGATCAGTGTCTTGCTGTGACTAAGGATGATTCAATGCAGACTGATTCTGTTCTGTTTTTTCCAAACTGTCTGTGCACATGAGAATCACAGGTAGTTTTGTGTTACTTTATAATACAGGGTGCTAAGTCTTTTTAAAACCTAGGTGGGACAGACTCCATCTGGTGAAAATCAACGTGGATCCAATCAAATTAAAATATTGCCTGCAGGACATTATCTCAGTTTTTAGAGCAGCGCAACCCAACATTGCATCTGTTAAAATGCTGTTGTGAAAATTTTCGTGGTCACAAGAATAAAATGGGTGATGTGAGTTTTTCAGGAGGTCATTTTTTTTAAGGATTAGCTGTCAAAGTCAGAAAAACCATTACAGTATATTTCAGTGTTCTGTCGAACTTTAAATTTTAAAATTTATCTACTATGCAAGGCCGTGCAGCATGTACTACTGTTACATAGAATGAAAATGATCAAAAATCTGGAAAGATGCAGAGGACGTAGGAAGATAACAGTCAAGAGACACTGTTTCCCTGTCCTTCTGCCCTGTGCAGTATTTTTGGCACTAATGGCAGATCCAGACTCCTCCTTGATAAGATGGTAAGTATTGTGGTGATAAGGGGTAAAGTATTTTGAGTGTCATTGTAAAACATCATTAATTTTGATTTCATTAGAGTGTCTTCATTTTGTCTCACACTGCATGAGGCCCTGTCAGTATCTATTTGCTGGTATTTGAATATTCTAACAGTCTTGTGAGATAAATTCATAAAAAACTTGCACAGACTTAGGTAAACAACACAGTTGCCTTTCCTGCCTTCTCAACAGAAAAGCAGATATTTTTCAGGATTTTTATTACAGGTCTCGAAGATCTCCACGTTTGCCATATTGATCTTTGGCTATGGGGACACGGCTTCCCTTATTTCATCATAAACACAGTTGCATAAGAAAGGCTGAATAATACTATTACTTCTTGGGAAACTGAGCTGTTCTCAGGAACTCAGGATGTTAGTAGCATACTGAGAATTACTTAAATTTTGTTGGTATCTTTATTACCAAGAAGTCTGAAGAATACTGGGCAACGGACAAGCTTAAAAAAAATCTCCTTGTGCATTTCTACTCTATGCACTTTAATCATTCCTACATAATAGAACATAAAAATTAGAACCACTGTATTGAATAATTCTGGATTATTTTTTTTTTCTCTCCAATATTGACGAAATCAGTGTATCTAATTCCAGGAAAAACACACTGTACTCACATACACTATTACATCTGCCACCATCTACAAGTCCTGTACTTGGAATACAAGAATGATTGAGCAGAAGTTGTGAGGGCTTCTTTGCATTTTCCAGACTCCAGCTGGCCTCTTTGTAGCAGATATAATATCGAGAAGCACTTAGAGTGCTGTAGCTTTCTCCAAATAAAGGACAAATCTGTCCAACATCAGAAAAAACATCAGATCAACTTAATGATACTTTAACTCGCACTCATGAGTTGTACTGTACATTCATCACTTGCCTCTGAGAATCAGGAGCCATAAGATTTAAGCTAAAATATGATCCATTTCAATGATATTGGACACATTCAGTATATTCAGTAAAGACACATTTAAACTTAATGTTAAAGCACAGCTACCTTATTTAGTTGACTAAAAGTCATAACTCTTTGTTACTGGATGATCCATAATCAATAATTAACCATAATCCATAATCATATTATTAACACACTAGTTATCAGTGTGTTTTTCAAAAGAAGTACTGAATGGATGTAGAGGATGCTCTTCTGTTTTCAACTCAGGGGTGTCTCATCTTAAGAAAGATTAAAACCCATCCAAAAAAGTGATGTAAGGAAACTTTAATTTCTACTGCTTGTGCTACTGAACAGGTTTCACTGGCTGTCAATCCAGCACTTTTCGCAGACCCAAAATATGCTTTCTAAATATAAAAGAAATGCAGAAAAAAAACCCTAACAGGTAATTTCTTCAGTATGTGGTAGTTGGCAAAAACTCAGTATCCGTATTTTTCTCAGTCTTATCTATTAACTCTGTAGAGGGACAAGTAACAGAAAGTTCACAACAACAACAAAAAAAAGAAAGGTCCATTAAGCAATTTGCATCCATTCATGGAACAAAATTGTTCCTCAGAATTCTCTCCAAATTACAGTATATTTGAGTTAGGAACATATGCACTGGGGGCATTTTGTCCTTTAGCATTTTGGAGTAATGCTATATGCGTGTAAGAACACAACAGAACTACTTTTGGAGATGCTTAGGTTTTCAAATGGTGTGTACCTGCTACTTCTTTCACAAGCAGGAGATCGCATAAGGAATTAGAGAGAAGCGCTAAATCTTACACTTTCTTTGCCGGTCTCTAACCTGAAAATAATAGGCCTTAACTGTATATAGACCATTAAAAATAGTGATATATCATTTAGTTCTAGAAAAATGAGAGATTTAGCCCTTCTTAATGAACAGAGTCAGAGCAGAGCCCAGAATAAGTCAGTCAGAACCAGAGGTTATACCATTCCCTTCAATTCACCAGCCAAACCCAAACGCGGGGGAGAAGGGTTAGTAGGGCGTTCACCAACCATTTCCTCTCCATTGTCTTCCTCTGGGTGTCAGTCACCCTTGCAAAGCAGAAAGAGCTGTTTGTCCTTGCAATGGTGCAAAAAAAAGAAGAAAAGGCAATTACTTGAAAACTGTCCCTACTACACTACCCATCAGAGTTACAGCTTGAATCTGATAGTAAATGACTGGAGTCTGGGGAATTCTTTCTCTAAATAACTCTAGTATTATTGTAAGGTATAGAAAATGCAATATCTCTATAAAGTTTAATTTTTCCAGCCAGCAGTATCTATTTCAAGGTAGAGAAGGTGGGTCTTTTAAAGGCAGGCCTGATACCAGAAATCAGATAATAGAGGAGGGACAGTTTATAGACGCTGGTAACGTGAATGTCTGTGTATTTGTCCTCTGAAATATTTGCAATCTCTTTGTCTTAAATGGAAGGTAAACATGTTGTTAAGGAAATCCAAATGGGTGCCTTGTGATTCTTTAGTACGTAACAGGCAATGTCAGGCATGAGAAATTGATTGATTGATTGATTTGCACTAGGAAAAAGAGTTTTGATTGATTCTCTGAAGAATCACGTGGATAAGATCCACCAGAAAAAAAAAAAAAAAAAAGGAAAAAAAAAGCGAGTTTCCAAAGAAAAAACTGCTAAAGTGATAGCATTGTTTGCAGCTCACAATGTTCATGTTAATGAAAATTGGATAGCTTTGGTGCTTATGTGTATCAGCTTGATCAGCATTTACTTGCTAACAAAATTAAAGAGGAAGAAAAATATAAGACAGTATTATTGCTGCTCGTTATATCTAAGATGAAAATGCACACCCTGAAAAAGCAACAGCTAGTAACTGTGTGAGAGGGGGTGTCTGTGTGTACATACATGCCCCACCAAAAAGGTCTGTCAGCCGGTTTGCTCAATAGCCACTGCTGCTTTAAGTGCTCTGCCGTTCCTACTGGCTTTGTACTCATGGCAGCGCCTGGTTCAAGGTCCCTGGCCTGCTGCTCAGATCCCTCCACGGGTTTGATCCTTGATATCCGAGCTATCGGCTTTCCTTCCATGACCTTTCATGGCAGCAGCTCAGCGCAATTGTTGACTAACAGGAGGGATGCTTAAGAACTGAATAAAAAAGTTACCCCCTTCACAAGCTCAGCCTCGATTATGGAATGAACTCTCGCAGGAGATAAGAAAGGACACAAAACTGACCACAGAGTTAGAGTCAGAAGTTTTCTCTCCAGAAAGAATTCCTTCCCGGGAATATATAACAAACACACACATGGATAAACTCTCTCACCAAATTAAACAAACAAACAAAAAGCCTATCAGCAAATCAAACAGTTTCCCTTGTAATCTCCAAGGAAAGAAATAAAGAAATTAAGCAAATGCTTTTGTTAGGCAGTCTTAAATTTAAAAAATGTAGAAGACAGATGGATATATAGTAATGAAGCAATATCCTAAAACATATTTTAAGTAGGTAGGAAGAGAGTTCAGAGAACATCAGCATTCTGTCCCATCACTCTCATAAACAAGCCAGAAATAGTTCTGATTTAATTGAAGTTACAACAGGATGTTTTATTTCTGAGTTTACAACGATATAATGCAGTTATATAAGCTACACTTGAGAAATTAGTGAAGAAGGAAATATTTTCTGGGTTACCAAATGAACTTGGATATAAACTTTGGATACAGCAGATTTAACATTGTTATAGTCCTATAAGGTTGATAGACGGATGTCTATATCACGTACCTATTCCAGGTGTTAAGGGCTGAAAGAATTTAAGAGAACTGAAGCTTGTTCAGGCTGGTCAGTGGGAGGTGTCCCTGCTGGTGGCAGGGGCTTGGAACTAGACGATCTTTAAGGTCCCTTCCAACTCCAGCCATTCTGTGATTCTATGATTCTATGATTTAGCAGGTTTTACTGGTTGAAAGAGAAGAATGTTGTCCATTCACATATGATTTCTTTGGGCAATGGTTTGATGTGTGAATTTCAGGCTTTTTCCAAGTAGATGTCGATGCTATCAACTTTTTTTTATTATCTAAAAAGCTACAGAGACAGCATCAAAAACAGAGTTTTAATTCATGTTCAGTGTCTATATTGTTTCAAATGGTGCTCCAGTAACTTCCACAGGAGATGGGATACCTTGCAAACACAGTAAATTGCCAAGTGAAGAATTGTTCTTCTAATCAATCTCATGTAGGATTTATAATTGTAACCTTATTATTACCTTTAGTGTTGGGTTTTTAAATTCAAAAGTACATTAAATTGCCAGTTTAAACATATTTAGGGCATAATTTCCTGTAACAGTAAGTGTGATCAATTAATAGAACATGAAGAACTCCTTATCAGTTCTGTTGTTATCCCCTTTAATTTTTTTTTTAAGCATTTTGATTGTCCAGGACAGTGATAGAAAAATTCCTTTTTCCTTCTTTATTTTTAACCTTTTTCTTATTCACTTTATGTCTACACTACCAGTCAATACCATTTTTAATACATATTTTGAAGTATATGCCATCTTTTAGTCTTAGATGTCTGAAACAATCCTTACATCTCTTTATTTTGCCTTTTACTGATGAAGAAACCAGAATTCAGGAGCAAAAGCCTTCAGTTAAATTCTGTGTCCGTTCCTCTATGCTGACTCCTCCACATGGGGAAGTTTGTGTGGTGGATAGCAGAGCTGTGTCTTTATTTCCTCTCTTTCTGCCTACTTCTTCCTGAAAAGCTTCTCTGCACCCTGCTCCTCTTCACACAGCATTTCTTGCCAGAGGAACCTTTCAGAAACTGATTAAGATTCCGAGTTACAATTTGAGCTCTATTTACTTCCTGGCTCGGGCTGGGTTTCTCATCTGACTTGTCTCCTTGCGCTGAGAATCAGGCCAGTCCTATTGCAACATAGCTGATCATCTGCCCTTTTCTGGGGGTACCAGCCAAGCTGACACCAGGCAGCCTTCTTCTCAGCCTCCACGATGTGTTATTCTCCGGGACGTTCTCTGGAGGACAGCAGAACAGGATGGCTACCACCACTGTAGTGCCGAGGACCTGAAGCGCATATTATTTAGATACTTGCCTTTGCATACAAGGTGGTCTACACATAAGGAAGACATCAGTCTTTGCTTTATGCATGATTTAATGTCCTCATTAGTCAGCGTTCGTTATATTTCAGCTCTCTGTCCAATGGTGCCCTGTACCCAGGATAAATGGTATTAAAGATGGTGATTCATAGTTTCATATTTAGCTGTCGCTTTCTTCCAAAATAATCAATCCATGCCCTACCTTTGCACTTATACAGCTTATTTCTATAGAACTTTTGAAATTGCACTTTTGTAAAGAGCTTGCACTAAGCTGAATTTCAATAGTTCTGTCCACTTCAGCTAGAAATTCCCCAGCACAGATATAATCCACGCAGACTTGCAACTCACTGCTCTGACCAGCCTAAATGTGTTCTGATTACAGAGCTCTGCTGCAGCACTAGCAGAATAAACAACTTTCAGAAGCTTGCAAAATCCCCAATTGTATTTTCTGAAACACTTCTTTATTTTAAGTACAAGAATCTTGCTAATGTGTATACCTCACAGAAGCACGCGGAGGGCAGAATTGTCCACTGCAGTAGGGAGTTAAAAGTTTTCAATGTGACTTGGAATGAAAAACCCAGATAGTGATATTGTTAAAGAATAAAGTGAGGAAAAAATAATACTTAATCCGTTAAAGCGTCTGATTTTGTTCAGATATGTTTTACAATTTTACTTCAATTTTTGCCTGCTGCAATATTTAACATTAAGAAGAAAAAAGAAGGAAAGTCACATTGAAAAGGCAAAAGTCAAGTAGGCCATACAGAAGTTATCAAACGGGGCGTGATTTCTTTTATTCTTTTGAAAAAAATTTTGGCATAATCAACATAATTTTCCGGAGCATTTCTTTTGCAAAAGAATCATTAGAACAGTAGGAATTGCTCCACCAGAAGTTTGCTAGGGGATCGTTTGATAGATGTTTTAATATCAAAAACAAAGCCAGTAATTTTTAGCATGACATCTGTCTAGCTTTCCTTTTTTTAATTTCTGTACAATTAAAAAGTTGCTACTGTATAAAGAGAAGTGTTGCTTAAATGAAGCACAGGTAGATAGATACCTGCTAAAAAAGATTATCTGGACTAATAGATAACAAAAGATTTTCTGTTGCAGATCAGCATCCGTGCTTTGAATTTTTAATGGTGTTGTATGAAGGGCATTTTTTTATGTGTGGGATTTGCAGGGGGGACTTGAAGGGGAGGGCTGCTTTTACATTCATCAGTTTAATTCAAACACCGTGCATTTAAAAATAAAATCAATCTAGGTTTGCAGATGTCGTGCTGATGTACCCTCATCTGAAGTGCCAGGGTTTATTCTTCCCGTGTTTCCACAGTAGAATAAGTTCTGGGTTGTGCCTGGCTGAGGGTCCAAGGCTGCGTTTAACAAAGAGAGTGAACTTTTAACCTTTCGGGCTCCCAGATTTTGATTATTACGACTAACTGATTTTCATTTAGATTTCGTTTCATTAAAGTAAATCCAAATCATCGATGAGCATGCATTTATATGAATATACTGACCTTCAAGCAATAAAGGATGTCTTTTGCAGGTCACTAGCAAGACTTAGTTAGGAAAGAGATATGTGAGAAACCCCTGCCCCAATTTGATTAGTAATCAGTGCTTAAATGAAGAATCCTCGCGCCTTGGTTTCAGTTATTAACTTACTCACCTATGTACAAACTGATGCTTTCCCAGGGATAACGCTATACTATTGTTTGCCTTCTAAATGCTGTTTCAGGTACTGCACATGCCACTAAATATTTTTGAAAGATCAGGCATTGTTTTGCACTAATTTCAAATTAGCATCCTCATTGTTATTTTCTGTTTGTTCTTACAAAGCTAGCTGAAGGAAGCCAAACAAAAACACATTTAAAGGGCTCTATTTACCTTTTAATTTTCTTGCCACTGCCATTATACTCTTGAGCTACAAAAGAGTAGAAACCGTCTCTGTGAGAAGTTATAAAGTGACATGTCTCTCCCCTTCTTCTTGGAGGAATAATGTGATGAGCAGTGAACACTAGAGGGGGAGCTTAACCGTTCAGGAGACTTAAATCTCCAGACCCTCTGGGAGAGGATCAGAGTGATACGATAGCTGCTGACTTAAACAAGCAAAGTTAAGGCATGGACAGCCATGGTTCAGAAGTCAAGAGGTCAAGAATAGTAGAGAGCCAATTTATTGTCATTTTCCAAAAAGGCAGCAAATCATAAGTGGAATTGAGAAGTTTAGGGCTCTGCTCCTACCATGATGTGGTATATTTTAAAAACCTCTCTAGAGGCAGTTTAACATGAAGAGTAGGATTACAGGGATTTTTTTTCCCAAGGACTGTCTGTCATTTAAATGTCTGAGGAATGATGGAATGAATTATCATAAAATTTTGACAAATTTGATGGCTCAACCAAAGGGGGAAAACAGACATTCCACTTATTGGGTTCTAATAAGACATGACATTTAAAATGAGTTTACATGGCAGTTAGACCTTTGCTTTTCTTTTTTTTTTTTTTCCTTTCTTTGATTCAGAAACATTTGTGTTTGGAGAGCAGTTATTTATAACTGGTGCTTGTTTAAGAATGGAAAGCATGCTCCTTTTCATCCTCTGCTTCCTATGTTTTAATGACCTGGTGCCTGTTTCACGTATTGTACTTTCATATACCCTTAATTTTAAGTCTTGCTGGATGTCTGTACATCCTTTACTGCAGTAATAAAATATGAACTAACTGTATCCTTCTACTAACTTTATTGCATCAAAAATAATGCTCTTCATTTTCATTTTAAAAGGTTTCAGGTTTTTGTTTCTATTTGTTGAAATGAAAACATTTCAATAATTCATTTTCTGTAGGTATTGTATCTCTTTTCTAAAGGAAGTAATGACAAGTCCAAACTATTTTCTGCTTACACAAACTCACAGGTATTTTGGTGCCCACTTCCAATTTGGGCAATGTAGCATTTGTTCGTTTCTTATGAAGTAGCCTAGAAAAACAGACAGGTGAGTTTAGCTTTTTTTTTTCCTTTCCTTTTTTTTTTTTTTTTTTTTAATACCATTTACCACTGAGTGCATGCAAATAGCACAGACACACACAGGAATTTTCTGAGTGCAAAACATCCAGGAAAGTCTCCAAAATGCTCTTATCAGGATGTGGAGCTCTACATCCAAGAATCCGTTACAGGAAAGTGCTTTATTTTTTTTTTTTTTTTTAGATAGTGTTTCTGCCAGGTCCCAAGCTGATGATGAAAGGTGGATGTGAGTATGGCAGCTGCTTGGCCAGGGGGTGCCTGAGCCAACTGAGCCAACTTGGCCAGGTCACTGCTTCTGGCACTGTCCCTGGGTCAGTGAGACTAGATGTTGCCCTAACAGGAGCCAAAATATAGCTGAATTAAGCAAAACAAAACATAACGATAAATCTTGTTTTGTTTCTTTTCCAGATTGTTTATTACTCTGGGTGGGATGCTAATTTTATCTGCAGTTACTAAAGAAAGTAATGCTCCTGCTGTAGCTGCAAGGTACCAGATAAGCAGAAATTAGGTAAGTGTATGTTTGTATCTAGTTACCTAACACAGGTGATGATATTTTTCAAGAGCCTCTGCAAATTATTTTCCCTGTTGCTGTTTCGCTCTGCATAAGAGGTAGATACTTTTATTTTTTTTTAGTGTTTTCCCCCTGAAGGCATTTACTCATGGTGACTCTACTCACAGCTTTCCCTGGACTGCAGATATACAGAAATATTACTGTGTTGCTATATTTAAATAAGTGCATTTTAATTATAAATTTATTTATGATGCTTTATTATATCATATGCCATATTGATCTTTACATACATGATGAAAACCTGTAGCCACTGCCTTAATTTAAATATATTAATATTAATCTCTATTGTTTTATTATACTCAAAACCATTATAGGACCTTGTAAAAATGTGAAAGGTCTGAAACATCATTCTTTAGTGTAAATGCAAAAATGAACTCATGAGCTTAGAAAGACACTAGTTCAATTACGCATTGTTCTAAAATTTTCTGTCTTGAACTTTCATGAGCCTTTTTCCAAACAGGATGTTCCTGCCCTCAGAATGAAAGTATGCCACTACTTTAATTTGATCTGATCATATTGTTCTAAGTAGGATGTCTCACTTTGATTTGTGTATGTACTTTGATAGTTTGGAAAAGAGTTTTGGGGGTACTACTACTAATAAAAATAAAATAATCAGAGGGCTGGATCCCCTCTGCTGTGAGGACAGGCTGAGAACCTTAGAGCCCCTTCCAGTCCCTAAAGGGGCTCCAGGAAAGCTGGGGAGGGACTCTGGAGCAGGGAGGGGAGCCATGGGACGAGGGGGAAGGGTTTTACACTGAAAGAGGGGAGATTTAGATGAGATGTGAGGCAGAAATTCTTTGCTGTGAGGGTGGTGAGCCCCTGGCCCAGGTTGCCCAGAGAAGCTGTGGCTGCCCCATCCCTGGAGGGGTTCAAGGCCAGGTTGGACGGGGCTTGGAGCAACCTGGGCTGGTGGGAGGTGTCCCTGCCCAGGGCAGGGGGTGGCCCTGGGTGGGCTTTAAGGTCCCTTCCAACCCAACTATTCTATGATTCCATGATTCGATGCATAAATATATTATGTATTGTATTATTACAGGCAGGCATTACTGCTATAGCACTATGGGTCTCAATAATTTGCTTCATTTTAGAAAATAAGTGATTGGATTTGAGCAAGAAGCATGTCCACTAATTATACACCACACAGACCACAGCCAGCTTTTAAGGGCACATTTTCTTCTGTTTTGTAACTGTATCCCCACTGATTTTCAATAAAGCTTCACTGCTGAAATTAATAGGGGAATTTGACCCTGTATTTCAAGCACACTAATTTCTCTTTAGACAAGACCTTTTTATTACTCTCATATCCTTTATTATCTCAGCCAGACGTGTATTGCTTCTCTGTGACGCTCGAGGAAAGACCATGCATAGCGGTAAATACACTTCAGGAAGAGGGAGAAGAAAAATAAGAGGTTACTAACTGTGGAATAAGAGCTCTTTTAAAATCAATATCCATCCATGCTTCACCAGATTTCACCTTTTCTTCTCACTGATCTCTTATTTTTACTTTACTAATTTAAGTAGCTCAAGTAACCAGCTACAATCTTTTCAAAGGTGCAGGGCCACGTTGAACTCTCCCCAACCAGTTCCTTTTGCTACTAACGTTTGCTATATGATTCTTTTTTTTTTTTAAAATGTAACATAAATCTTACATTTAAGCAAATAATCTGTGAGTACAGTAAGTGTAACTGATGTTACAAAAATGACATGAAAGAAGGTAAATCCGTATATCAGATAACAAATACTTCGTAAAGGCACAAGACGCTGGGTCTTGAGATTTACTGAGATTTACATTTATGTAAACTGTAAACTGAGATTTACATTTATGGCAACTCTGAGTGAACTCAGGCTCTAACAAGAACACTTTTTGGATGAGATCTGGCTAGTGAAGCAATAAAAACTGGAAAATCACCAAAAAATCAGGCAAGCCCTAAGGTAATTTAGAGAAGACGGAGTGGGGAGATGATTGTTTCCAAAGGAAAAGAAAACATTAAACAAGTACCAGCTATCTAAACAGAAAGGATATCACAATTCTTTTTTCTTGTTTAGTATAGTGCTGAATAACTGATAAACTATCTGATATTTTCTGAAGAGCTTTGTTTTCTCAGGCAAACAAGCTGAAGAATGGCTGTATGTCGGTGGCGAGCAGAGGTAATCACTCCTTTCCCCTAAATTTCCCTGGCAAAACTCTCCCGAGGGCAGAGCCATGCTTTTGCCTGTGCCCAGCACTGCTCCTACTTGACATGAGAAGGGAAGTCCTGGAGAAACCTCAGTGCAATTGATGCTTCTGAGCAAATGGCAGTGGGTTGGTTTCCATGAGAACGTGGCTGGTGAAGGAGACCTACTCTTTAAGAGCAAACTCATGTAAATGGGCTCATTCCAGTGCTGGCCACCTAGAGAAAAAAAAGAGGAAAAAAAAAAAAAAGAAAAAAGAGTCTTCCTTTATTCCTAGACATAATGTATGAACATAACGGAGGGCTTGGAAAGCACAACCCTGATGTCGGTATTTGCAGGCTAGCTGGTTGAAAGCAGGTCTGCCCTCATGGTGTGTCCGGTTTGGATCTTATCCTGCAGCTTGAACTTCTCCTGTCTCTAGGCAGAGTCCTCAGATGTGCTTTTCTCTGGAGACCTGCCTGCGCTGCGATTGGATGGTTGAACTGCCTCATTTTAGGGAGTTTCTGCTCTTCAGCTGGAGTTTGCTACTCCACCACTCAAATTCAGCATCTGCCCTCAGGAAATTCAATGCGGCAGCTTGAACACTCTGCAGAGGAGTTAAAATGGGTCTGCCGTATCTGTCAGAGGTCAGGTTGATGTGGACATCAAATTGTGGTCTGGGCCGCATCATTTTCCTTCTTCAGGGTTGTCACCCATGAAGTGGCAAAGATTTAAAGATGCTGCTTTTCATATCGAGCTGTAAAGTACGAAGGAAAAAAACAGCAAGGTGTTTCTAGGAATAATGCAATTAGAGGGAGGGTTAGTTGTCTTCAGAAGATAAACACTGTAATTGAAAGAAGGGGTATTATCTAGAGAGAAAGAATTAAACCAGAAGATGTGAAAGAACTCATTGTCTATTAATACCCACAGAATGATTCATAACGGGTTTTCAGCTCTGAGTAAGTGATTAGCAGTTAGATCTACTCGGTAAAAGTTTTTTGCAGTGGCATGCTAAAAGTAACAGAAAAAAAATCACTGGGAGCAAAACCAAATATTGATCCCAACAGCCCGGCATCAAAATCAGTACTAACAGGTACAGCCTTTGCAAGTTCTGATAGAGAAATGGAAATCTACCGGTTTGCACTCGTAAATCTGTCAGTCTGAAGCCACTCACTAGTTTATTTCAGGCTCTTCAGTCTTTTTATGGTTAAGTACATTTACCATTACAAGCTTGATTTCTAATTCTACATTTCTAAACTGCCCCACACAGGAGTCTCTTCAAAGCTTACATGGTACAGCGATAACAAAAATTGTGTTTTGAAGGAAAATCTGGAGTAAATCAGAGAAGTCATTCTAAATTTAGGGCAACTTGAACACTTTCTTTTTATTTTTTATTTTTTTTCTTGTTATTTAGTTGCTTGGCTACGAAATCCACGCTTGTTCTGTTGTTTTTGCGAAGAAGCGCTTTTTAGTACATTTTCGTGGGAGGTGAATGTGTTAAAGGGTACCCAGTGACGAGGCGCAAGTGCAGTAGCTTGCGATGTCCAGTCCTACGACGCGGTTCGGAGGAAGCAGGAGAACAGCTTTGTGTGGAAAACAGCATGTGGGGGAGATGCCACTGATGCAGATTAGACAATAAAGAGGGAAAATACAGAAAACAAATTTAGTAACCCAGGGATGACAGGGAAGCAAGCTGAGAAAGAACCACTGTGTTAAATCTTCAGTGTTTCAAATGCTTTTCAGCGCTAATATAAGCTTGTGAGTTTATTTTTCTTCCATTTCCTTAGTGGTCTACTATCCCGTGTCAAAATTCCTTCTTTTCCTTTCCAAAGTCTCTAGTTATATGCAGTTATTCACACGTAGCGAAACGTTAGCGATTGTAAACCACATCCATTGACACAGCAGTTCCTAGGAGGTAAAGCAAATATTTTTAGTTAAAACTACAGAGTGAGTTTCACTTTTGCAGAACGCAGTTACCTAAATTAGATTTAGGTAGGATACCTAACACTTTTATTGTCGTCACGTCCTCAGCAACCTCAAGCACTGGATTGGATTCATCCCTCAGCCAAGAGAAGGGAAGCTGCAGAGAAGCAAAACGTTAGGCAACGCAGAACATGATTTTGTCTCCATTATCAGTTTGGAGATGCTCATAATAGATTCTGCACACTTCCTCCCTTACCTCTAAACTAACCCTGTCAAAACAAAATGATTTTAGTTTAAACCCAAATTAATTAACCAGCTTTATTATTTCAGGAGAGAGGGGCTGGCAAAGGAAAAAATAAAAAAAGACAAGACCCAGGAGTCATTGGTAGAATAGGTGGTTTATAATGTGTTAAATGTGTTTATTTGCACTTCCAAAGTTCAGATTTCCTCATACATTTTCATACTGATAGAGATAAAATGCTAAAGTCTTAAATCCCTCTATGCCATGCTGAGTTGCTAAGGGCTGTTGAGTTTTTGTTATTTCTCCTCTCGAGTTAGCTCTGATTATGCCTGCTGAGTGAAAAATTTGTATTTGCCGACAGAAATAGGAGCCATACCACGTGCGCTTGCACTCAGCAAATGCTCCAATACATCACAAAGATTTGCTCAACCCACCTTCAGAGGCCAAATCGAGCATGTTATTTTCTGTTTAGATCTGATCCCGAAGACTATCAGTCAGGAGTGATCCTCAATCTCTGATTAAAACAAGGCCTACAAAGCTGCAAGTGTCCATGCACAGTCTCATTAGAGGACGGGATGGAGTGACCCTGGTCTTCGAGCACAAAGCTGTGAGTGAACTTCAAATATGAGAGTGCATCAATCAAATCCAAGCAAGGCTTTTATGTCATTTTTTCTACTTTGCCTTTAAAGTCCTAAAGGGATGCCCTTTCCACTGTACAGCCAAGGATCATTCAACAGCAGCAAACAAACCAACAAAAAAGCCTCTCAGGAGAAGGATTTTACGCCCCTTGCAAAGGGGAAAGCCAGATATTTTACTAATGTGTTTTCTAATAAAATAGAAAATACAGTTGGCTCATTTCATAGCCCTGTGTGAATGACTTTTGCCAATCTGGAGGGCTTAGAAGTACGTTCAAGAAATAGAAAGTTTATCATAAAAATGATGAAAAGGGAGGTTTTGTGCGTTTTGCTTTAAACCAGGGTTGGTGTGGCTCTTTGCACCCTTTTGATTTTTGCTCCTGCTTATTGAGGGAAGGAATAGACAAAAATACATTTGAGAACAGTGCAACATTTGATCCAGATATTTGGTACCATGCCACAGTGTGGTATGTAATTCTTTTCTCTTCAAATGATGGTGACATTTTAGTAACTACTCTTAAATGGAAAAATTAAATTTAAAAGGTGTTACGCTTCACCATCTAAAACTCTCTTTCAAAAGCTGTGAACTGTGATCACAAATGAGAGGAAGTTTTTCTTTGAACAAAACCAAGGATCCAAAAATAAATACAAGCCAGGGATGACTCTCTATGGAAATTAAATTAAAATGAGCTGGGGGAGTTTGAAAAAACAGAAGACGTTAGACAGATGAAACAAGCCTAAAAGTGCCAAGTGACCAAAACTTTGGAAGTCGGACAGACTTATTGAAAAAGTCGTCTGTACTCAGCTGCTTCCAGCTGAGGCTAGAAGGAACTAATATTTAGTGTTTGTCCACAAGATAACCTTTTGTCTCAAGGGTTTTTTCCCTAAACTTCACCGATTATGAAGCAGCCATGACCTAAACACCACTCCTTGCCTTATCGTCATCTATATATACACACGTACATATTTTTGCAAGTTTTAATATGTAGCGGTATTTCCATCATTATATTTACATGTGGTTTTTTGCAGGCCTTCAGATGTTAGAAGAATTAGGCAGATTTTATAAATGAGTACTAGAGCATTTATGCCACTTGATGGTGCCCCATCTGTGCTTCCCTTGTAGCGTTTGACGGGGCATCTGTGTAAATTGCTACTTTTTTTGTTTGTTAATTAGCTCACTGCACAAAAACCATCATGCATTACCCGTTATAATTTTGATATACTTCAGAATATACACCTCTTTTTTTTTTTTTTTTTTGAGGTAATGTTGAGTCCTGGGTTTGCTTGCACTCTTACAGTTTCTGAAACCAGGCGCAAAGCTGCTTCTCTTTTTGGTCATTGAAAATACAACAAATTGAAGAAATTAAACTTTTGCTCCCGACTCCTGAATAGCACGTATTTCTTTATGTTTCTGACATTGTATTGTTGTTAACCTTTACTTGTATCTCACATATATCTCCAGTTTAACGTATTATTTGGTGTACATTTATGAATTTATAAATTAATAGGTATGTACTTACATTTTGTGAAAATCTACCAGCCAAATGAGCCGGATTTTCTGGTGATGATATTTTTGCTCTATTCAGTACCTTGATTCACCTTTTTTAATATCTTTTGTGGCGGTTGTTTTCTTTCGTTCCCTGTTCCTCCAGAAAAAAAAAAAACCTAAAATAAAAACCAAACTTTTTTTATGCTTTAATAAACATAAAAGAGTGTTAAAACCTATTCTAAAATCTTTATATCTTTTTGACGCTGAGAGATAATGAGGTGTGGTTTTCCTCAATGTTACAGTTTTTAATTTCAATTTCTTGTAGATTTAGGTAGAGATTTTCATTATCCTAAGAGACAGTCTCCAAAACCTGCAGATTCAGTGCCTGGAGCCAGTAGCCATGGGCCAGTTGGGACTTCAGAAGAAGACGGGAAAAATTCAGAGCGCTGAGCAGGTCGTTTTGGTTTGGAAATGGCTGCATGCATTTTTTATATTAATTTGGTGTATATCCAGTACAAAATTAATGTTTAATCTTAATCTGATCCACGTTATTGTTCAAGGTCAAATTTTAATTTATGTTTTCCAATATTCCTTGGTTTTCTCTCTTCCAACAGTATTGTAGAGGGGATTTGGTGTTTTTTATTTGTTTCCCTTTTGCATGTGGGGATAGGTTGCAGAGTACTTACAGTTGAGCAAATAGGCATTCAGTGTATCAATAACAATATGTGTGTATGGCTGTCGTCTTTGATTTCTATTACCAAAAGTTAAAAATACGGATATATGTTTTGCCATCACAGGACACAGTTTTTCTGCGCGGAAACTTGCTTTGTCGCTGCCTGAAAAGTGTTACAAAAATACTCTGCTATGGTGTTCATGGGGTGGTAAATAAGAAAAAGTGATTTGTGAAAAAGAGAATACTAAACTACGTCAGGTTTAAAATCCAGGACGTGTCCTTACAACACAAGCACTGTTGCGTCACCGCATTAAACCCTAAGCGCAACTGGGGATGATCACTACAAACGCTTAGCACCTCCCATACCTTCTCTGTTACGAATTGATCTGGGCGAAGCACAAGCTGCTACAAAACCAACAGTGATGAACTCGCAGTGAGAAAGTGCCAACAGCGCCTGTGAAATTCCAGTTAAAACTATGTTCTCTAGTGTTCTCAGGTGTGGGCAGATTTAGACAAAGTTATGTTTACCCAGAGCCAGGTGAGACAAGCTGACGGTAGGGTATTACAGCAATACTCTATTGCAACAAGTAGACAATCTAAATAGATATGTCAGAAAGAAACGTGGACAGGGTCACCCTAACCTTTCTTTTTCTCCAAAAAATCGTAAGTCAGCTTCCTACGAGTAATTATATATATATTTTTCAAACCATACCTGAATACCACATTTCTGTGGATCGATCAATTTTCTTTGTTAGAGAAAACTCCATAGATGGTTACCGATAAAGAGAGATTTAATTCACTTCCCCTTCCCTCCTTTCCTCTTTCCCACCTCATTTCATGTTCCTACAGGACATGCTGCTGCTCCTAGAACAGACATTCTGTTATTGTCTGACACCAACGGTGCCAGATGCGTGATATTGTCTTAGTTTGTCAAAGTTTTTTGTTTGTGTTTGGATTTGGTTTTGGTTTAATAGCGAAATCGTAAGTTGTTTCTCCTCCTCGTTGTTTGGTTTTGGAAAGGAAATGGATTGTGCTCAAGCAGATTTGGACAAGAAGCAGAAGAGTCATATAATTTTGTTTCAACGTACTATATTTGATTCTATTAGTCCATCAGATACGGATTGTGGTATCTCTAATCATTATTTCTGCTGTTAGTCCTTGCAATTTTTACTTTTTAGGTTACCTACACTTGCCTTCATTTAAACCATCTCTCAGATGGATGTTCAGCACTGGGTATCTCTGGCTTCTCTCGATTCTTTGATTTCTTTTCAACAGCTGTTTTATGACCTTTATTACCTAGAGTTTGTTCTTTTACAGATTTTATTCATTTATTTCAATTTGCCTGGACTCATAGGTTTCAAGATTAACTTTTTACAACTTCTCCACCGATCTTTTCCTCTGATAATACTGTCACACTGAGATGCCCATACACCGGGTACCGACTCCCAAACCATTTTCCTTAGGTATGGTCATATCATTCATCTGATTTTCTGTTTGGCAGGTTTTTCCGGATCTTTCTAGAAACCAGGGCATAATACAGGCCAACGTCTGTCAAGTGAAGGATCAGATCCAGACGTGATCCAGAATATTGCCAGTAGCTTCTTCACAGAAAAGCTATGGTTAAGAGAGACTGATAATAATTAGCAGAATTTTCCTTGGAAAGTGTATGTTGATGCTGGAATATAAGCACAGTTGTATTTATTTTTAAAAAGTCACTACAGCCATGTTTCTATCTGAGCAGACAATGAAGCACTTCAGAAACAAGGGGGCTGTGTTTATGGTAATAGCGTTTAAGTGCCCAGACACTTGCTGATTGCCCTGTTGTAATCAAGATATCCAGGGGTGGAACGCGAGCTCCAGACAATCCTCTCAATTTCCTAAACAGTAGGACAAACTGTAGGAAAAAAAATTATGAGAGGAGAATGAACAGTTGATTAAAATAACAGCGGCAACAAACAGCATAGAAAAACAACCTGAGGTAAGTGTTATTAAGAGAGCTTGCAGAATGTCTGATAAAAAAAAAAAATGCAAAAAAAATTGCAGGCTGTCAGTGCAGTATTACTTTGTACTCGGTCACTACTTTCACGTACAGAGTGTGGGATTTTTGCCCATTGTATACTAGGCCATTTCCTATAACTTTGCCTGTTCCGCGTTTGACGTTGGAACGGAATAAAACCTTTTGCAGGTAAATGTTTTGCTCTAGATGGGGACAGCTTGTGTGGGATTTGCCGTGTGTAAATTGAGCTGCATACAGCTGTAGACAGCCGTGTCCAGGTCCCTTTTACAGCAGTGGAGAGAAATTAAGTGTACAGGTACTTGTAGGGGGTAATCCAGCCAATGCATTTTAGATACGTACTTTGGGATTAAGTCATATGTGCCGCAGAAATAATTTTCTCCAGAAATTGTATGGACACAAGGGTAAACATCCTCGCTGCAGAAATACCTGGTGGCAGGCGAATCCCACCTCTCATGCGTAACTCAAATTAAGAGGTGGACATGGAGCGACCTCTTCCAAGAGCTGCTTTTTCTGCTTTCAGAGAGGAAATTTTGTATCTGATTCTTCTTTGCTTCAAAAAGAAGAATAACTTCCTGAAGCCCGCTGCAGAATCCAACTTATTTTACGTATGCCAGGTCAGCTCTTTAGATCTTCCTTGACATTGCCCACCTCCTTTAAGGCACCTCCTGCCCACTAGTCCAGGATGGCCCTGGAATACACATGTAATCAGATGAACCATGCATTTACATGCCGGTCTGAGATGAGGTGGAATTGGGTTTGAACGCTTTCTTTGAATGGATCATGGCAGATAACATCTCCTTGTGATAATCCATGCAGGTCATCGTGGGCAGTAGGGGACGGTTTGTAGCCTTGTTAGAGCTGTTCTTTATCTGTACCTGGGCTTTGTTGCGTTTAATGAATACCCCAATCTTTGCAACTGTCTTATAGCAGAAAATGCTTACAGTTGTAATATTCAGTATAAGAGAACTCATCAATCAAATTCAAACTAGAATCCAAAGTTACCTGTAACACTGGAACTTTTGGAGTATTTATTTTTATTCTCATTAAATAAAGAGAGCCACAGATTGTGATAAATCTTGTGTTGCCCTTCAGAGATACATCATCTAGTGCTTGAGGCCAAGAAATGAGTAGTTTCCATAATTAGTAAGGGAAATTGAATAATTGGGCTGTGGTTTATGAGGGTTCTTTCTCTAAGAAGAGAAACCATGTAAGTCTCAGTCAAGTGGGTTAACATGATTTATTTTTTTAGCACACAATTATCGCAAGTTCATTTAACATAAATTCTACACTTGAATATTTATTTTGCCTTTTTTTTTTTCCTTTCTTCTTAGCATAACCACAGGACTGT
Source organism: Chroicocephalus ridibundus (assembly GCF_963924245.1). Taxonomy (NCBI): domain Eukaryota; kingdom Metazoa; phylum Chordata; class Aves; order Charadriiformes; family Laridae; genus Chroicocephalus; species Chroicocephalus ridibundus. The sequence goes on along the minus strand of NC_086316.1, from coordinate 2,782,181 downwards.
GTTTTTGTGAACACTTTATACTCATATTTTCTGCCTGGAAACGTGCTTAATATTGTGGTTACCATCATTTCTAACTCAGAATATTCTATGATATATTTTTTCTGAAGACAGTGAAAGAAATAAGTGCTTGTCTTCCAATAAATGGCATAAATTGGGGTATTTCAGCGGAATTTCACATGGTGACAAGACACCAATTTATTTCATATTTTGCCATCACAGAGAATCTTTGCATCTGAATTGTTTATGCTCAAATAATTTAAAAAGCTAAATCAGTTTACAGATATCTTCCTTGCTAGGCACAAATATACTCCTGTGTGCTGGCATTTTCTAATGCATGTATGATGTTATGATACATGCATTTTAATGCAGTATTAAGTTAATAAAAACAAGAAGAGGAAGAATCCACTTCATGTGCAGCTTGTAGGAATCGGAGGAAGCAGGTTTGCCTGGTAAAAAAAGTGGGTTCTTCCATATTTCAAAGTGAATAGTTCTACAGACTTCAGGAAATAGGATCCTACAGTGCTGCAACCTTAATAAGAGTGATGAAAAACTGGGTCAATTTCCATATATAAAAGAAACACAATCTCAAGATTACAAGATAGAAAGTAGAAATTATAAAATCTTATACAAGAAATGCTGATGACAACGTAGGATGGTTTTAGGCATAGGATTATTAAATCCAGTAACGACCAGTGTAGGTGTGCCACTCGAACTCTGAGGACGTCTTGCTGTGAATCCGGGGTCATGAGGCCAAGTGGTTCTTCAGACGCACGTGAAAACACTGCATATCCCTGGTCAACCTTGCTGTAAAGGCATTTTTTAAGCCTGAGGATGGACAGAGGCAGCTAGACCTGATGCTAAGCACAGCATCAATTCCTTTGCATATAGTCTTAGGGAAAGGTATTGGTATGCCTTCCCCACACCCATCCCACTACGCCTGGGAGATCTAGGGAAGCAAAGACAGGAGGAAGGGACTTGCACAGAAAAAAACAGTAATTTAAAAAAAAAAAAAAACAAAAAAACAAAACATGTGGAGCAAAGCATCAGAACTTCTGCTTTCTTCGTGCTATTATATCATGGAGATAACTCGCAGCAAATCAGTTCTCTGGATGCACCTGGCCAAGAATTGGTATTTATTACCCTTTACTGGTTCTGACCAAACATCTGCCTAGCCCAGCATTTGTGTTGCTGTCAAAGCAGCAGTAGATGCTTACATAAAAATATAACAATATACACAGAAAGTAGAAGAATGCATAGTAATCATCTAACAAACCTTAGCCTGAACTTGAAACCCTTATTCATGTGAATAAAGTCCCCTTGAAATCAGGGGATTAGCGTCCTGGCAGTATTGTTCTGTTCCACTTTTTAACAGAAATAGCATCATGAGCTTTCCAAATGGATATTGATCCCCTAAACCCTCTTATGAAAAGCCCCAGTAGAGTGTCCTAAGAGAAGTAAGGGTTTACGGAACAGTCAGGATATAATTTCAGCTAAACCTGAAATGTGCAAGTGTCTATATAATTTGTTTCATAATTGCTGCATACTGCACATAACCTCCCATTGACTCCTCTAGTGTGTTTAAAAGCCTCTAAGTATGGTTTTAGTACTGAAGCTTTCAAGTATGGTTTCAGTGTTGTTCCCGAAATCCTCTTCTCTGGCAAAATGCTTCCAAAGAAAATACATTTCTTGTGTTTTCATGACTCTGACAGAGGTGCAATATTTTGTGATGAGTTACTTAAGCTTTCCCTTTAAATATAATTTTTAGAAAAATTTTATTCTTACGTGCCGTATTCAGAGCTAGAAAAAACAACCAAAACAAAACCGAAACACCCGATCAACCACATGGTTATTAGAGAAAAAAATGTGAAGTAAAAATTATATTGCTGTGATTTCGGTTGGATTCTGGTGAAATACACCCTCCACCTTTCTAATGGAAAACTTGGGAAGCTTAGATATCATAAAGTGATTGTGGCATTTATTGTCATCAGGAAGCAGTAAGGGTTCCAAAGTATTCCTGGTGTTTAGAGGTAGCCATGAACCATGGATTTACATGCATCAGACTGCATCAAATAGCTAAGCCGGTATTTTACACATACATAATCTCTGAGTACATAAAGTGCTGCGTGTAATATTACTGAAACAACAACCTAGCTTTTAAAAAAATGCTTTCCGGTAACTATTTAGTTAGAAAAAGAATCAATATTCCTTCAGTATTCACAACCCTCTCAATAGCTTAACTGATATGTTGTTCGGGAAAGGTTAAAAAGAGAGAGAGAGAGAGAAAGAATGAAGGCGCAGAAAGAAGCAGGAAAGGAAAGGAAAAAAAATTATGCCGCCTAGCTACAAGCTGCAGAGGGAAATTAATATTCAAAAGGTTAAGGTGTCTGTGAAATGTATGTAATGAGTAACACTCATAGTTTGTTACTATAGGTTCATTGCCTCTAATGTTGAGGACGGCACATGGATAATTTACGATTCCCATTGTCCCCTCTGCAGGGATTAATTCTGAATTATTTATGTACCTATATACGCACAGAACTGAAACATTTTAGTTAAAGTCAGCCACTCACTCATAGTCTTGAAATTATGCAGCCCTTGTTGCTAAAAATGATGTTAGCCTCTTGTGATTTAAGTCATAACATTTTATTTTCAGTCCCACTGAGAGAGAAAGCATACAGGAGGAAAAAAAAGATCTATTTTCCTGAAGAAATCTCTGAATGCATTTTTTAAAGATTTAAATAGATAATGGTAATTTGTTGAGTCAAATTATTGTTGTAGCCTGCATGTAAATAAACCTTTATTTTATTCATGATTAGAGATAATTTTTCTATTGCTCTGTGAGATTATTTTTTAAGATGGCTATCTTTAAATACAAAAGCTTTGCATTTCAATAAAGGGAATCCCATCTACTTATTAATTAATCAAAGAATGGAATTTCATTTTGGGAAATTGGTCTCAACTGTTAAGAATTCCCACTGAATCGCTGCCTTTGGTACAAATGAAACCTTCACTGCTGTTTCCATTTGAACTCCAATGGTTCCTTGCTCCTCTAAATGGCTCTTTTGGATACATCAAAATTCTTTAATCGTGGAAAAAAATGCAGACATTAAACATTTCTTAATAAAATATTAGATTAGGGAGTGTCTTGAGATCTACGCTGAGGATAGTGTTTGATAAAGATCTAACCCAGTCAGCATGAACAGGTCATAGGCATTTTATCTAAGCTAGATATCAATTTAGCACGTTATGTCTGTTTTTAACCATTTTTCATCTGCAGGAGGAGCATTTTTTTCCCTTGATTTGTACTTCAAACATATTTCAATATGACACAGTTGCAGTGCGAAATTTCAAGTTTATTGATATACAGATGTCACCATGCAAAGGGCAATTAATAAAGAGGGTAAGGGCAAAGAAACCGTTCCTTGAGCAGCCCCCAACCTTTGGGGTTTCAGACGAACTGGCCGGCTCCGTCTTCAGGAATTGTACCCATAATGATGACTGTTCATCGCAAGCAGAGTCTGCGAGCAGAGTGTTTAATACCGAGTGGATGAAGATGTAAAAGTACCTGACACGGAAAAGGAAAAAAAAAAAAAAAAAGAAAATACATATAAAAGATCAATCCTTCTTTTTCCCCCCTTCCGTACAATTCAACAATTGCTAATGAATTAGGAGGAGGGGCATATTGATGTACTGCTTGACTGTAACACAAAGAAGTGTAGTTAGCAAAAAGCTGCAGTGGGTAATGAACAGTATTTTAACTCGGCAGTTTAACCTCCGTGTCTGTCAGCAATGACCTTTTACCAACCCCAATGAGAGCCTGATTTCTCACTTTTGCTACTCACTGCTGGATGAGTGAATGTAGAATTTGACAGCGAGAGGTTTTACATGAAAAGGGAAGGTACTTAAAAAGCATGTTTTGTGATGATAGGCTACATTTATTCACTGTTCATTACGCTGGGTGCAGCGGCAGCGTTGGTGGATTGATTGGGTGTGAGCAGCTTGTCTTCTGGGGCAGCGAGGAGGCGTTATTGACCTGCATGGGAGCCGAGGTGGCCTCCAGATGACCCCCCTTTCACCTGGAATTGACCTTGAAAACAACCTAGGGTTCACCCCGCTTTGAATAAATAGAAAAGTGTCTTAACAGCATGTGGATTATTAGAATTGACATATTGCACATTTCTCCTTTTTCAACTTTTATAGAGGTGCGTGTGTAGGGGGTGGAGGGAGAGTGTTGCCTTTTAAATTTCCAGATCTAGCAGCTGCACGGCTTGGTATTTGTACAGATTTATGGCGGGAGGCAACTAGACTTTCTCCTGCTTGATGCTAAATTTTACCATTCATCATTATTGATTAGAGCCTACACTCTATGACAGAGCCCAAACCTTACTATGACAATTGCTATTTCAGTTGTTATGGGCCATAATGGGCCATAGGGATGATTTAAAAGAGCACAATAGCTATCTGTAATTACACATGAATAATCCATGAATTCTCTAGCACACTGCTTATAATCAGACCCTAACAGCCAAGGCCAAGACATTTGTACTTGTTTCCCCTTCAGCAACTAGACCAGAAGGCACCTCTACGTGTAAACTCAGCCACAACAGGCCAAAAGCAATTGTCTCCTTCTGTGTCCAGTCTTGACTTTTCTTCATGTGCCTAGAATAAATCAGCTAAAGCGGAGGGTAATGGAGTATTGCATCACCGCCGAGGGTGCAGCCTCCTAATGAACTTGACTTGGCATGGAGAGCCGCCCGGAGCTGCCTTCTCAGAAGCCGTTTCCTTCGGTTTTGGTTTGTTTTATCAGACACAGAGTTATTTTTCAGAGTTGCTAAACCCTGGTGATAGCTTGCTTCTATGACAATCCTTTTCGGTGTGGAAAGACAAATAAGAGAACCAGATACAGCAGCTTGTTTAAAAGTCGCTGCCTAATTTTACTTTGGTTTACTCCACATTGAACATTTTCTGAATCGTTGCCCAACTTTAACCGCCTCGGTTTTGAAATGTTAAGAGCATCTTAATACATCGCATGCTTCACAAAAGTATCTACCACGGCTTAGATGCAACTCTTTTAGAGAACTGTACTTGTGATAGTAACCTGGTTTGGTGGCACCACGCAAGTGGCATCACATAAGAAATAAAGTTAGGCTGACCAGGTTTTTTCTAAAACAGGGCTTCTTCATTCACGAATACATCGTTCTGAGCTAATTGGACCAAATCCAGGCAGCTAACAGGCTGCAGTTTTCTGCTAAGCTTGTGTCCCCTGTCCTGCGGCTGTCCTAGACTTCCACGTTGGTCCCAGCTAACGGGAGCACATCACCTGTGGTGGCCAAGGATCCCACGTATTTTTTATTTTCAGCGATGACTGTCTGGGGGCCCATCCTGTTTGGGGCTCTGCAAACATTATTTTTCTCTAATTCGGGGCTGCAGGGCTGTTGCCATCCTTCAGAAGCCACTATTTTTCCTCCCTCCAAGTTCTAGCGCTGAAGCGTGGCTTGAGCAGGCTGCTAAATGGGCCTTGTTGCAAAATTAAAATGTAGCATATCCTAAAAGACGGCTCTTGCCAAATGAAATGAGAGCCTGCATGATTTTATTCCGAGTTAATGCAAATTATATTTTTTTTCCCCCAAATATTATTTCCTCCTAACTGCTGACATTTATCTGTACATCAAGTAAACACAAAGCAGGGATGTGTTTTCTTTAACAGCTGAGACTGTACAGAACACACACACACACAAAGAGTGACTTATAATGGGAATGACATTAGAAACCCATGTAGTAGCACAGTCAGCTTCCATCTCATCTTTGTTCCTACCTCTCTATAAAGGATAAGGCAGTTTTGCCCAGAGGAAGAAATAAAAGGGAATCCTCGTTAAAAGGTACATTAACGAAAAAAAGAACAGCTTTATTGGGGACATGTGCAGAAAGGGATGTTTGAGTAGCAAATGATAATTTACTTTTGAGGTATATTAAAAAGGTTTAATCTTACTGATCATGAGTTAAATTGGATGTTTTAATCAGTTAGTGAGTGCCAAAAATAATTATGCCAGAGTGCTTAGTCTGCAGAATGTGTACACAAAGCATATAAATCCTTTCCTTCCCCAGGGATTTCTCAGAATAACACACAACTAAAAGACAAAAGCGATATCAAACTCATATAAATTAACATTGCAAATGATCTGAAAAATACAATAAATAACATGATTCTATCACTCTGAATACGCTGTACAGGGGAGAGTGTCCAACACAAATACCTTCATTAATCTCTTATATCCTCACTAAACTTTTTCAGGAAACTTTCCTGCCATTTACTTTCCGCAGTTCAATTGGAGGTCATCCTATGCACGGCGAAAAGTGGGCTGATGTCTACGTACAGAAATCTGTCATCTTTTCTGAAATAAATGTCCAAAACTGAATCAATTTCCCTTTTTTTTTTTCCTCCTAGGAGGAAAAGTGTTTGTCGGAATTTAGTACCCACTCTGAAAGCCGAAACAATGCGCCCTGATGGATCCTTTTATTCAGTTTTGTAGCTTCTCATAGAAACGTAGAAAGATTTCATTTATAAGGGATCTTTTTTCAATCTAGCATAGCAGATAGCTACAGTGTATGTGTGTGTGCGTGCGCGTGTGTGTGTGTGTTCATAATTACTGTAGATTGGATGCAAATTTAAATGAGATGGCAGCTGTGCAGGTGAAATGATCTTTAATCTTTGCAGCTTTTGCAAAATCATTTTGGAGCTAAATTATTTGTATAATCCTTTTACTTGGAAAATATAAGAACATGCCCGTCACATGCTGTATGTACAGGAAGGCTTTTTTGGAAGCACGCGAGCTATTATTGATGGAATATGAAAAATACTTTCAGGATGCGAGGTTTTAATTTTTTAATTTCTGAAGTTCCTATTTTCGCCCTTTCAGTTCATTCTCCTTTCCTGAAATAAGGAAGTCTCACAGGATAATCCCACCAACTGGGACTAACAGGATGATTTCAAAATTAGTCCGTGCAGTTTCACTCCCTCCAGACATAAAACGGGAAAGGAAAACAGACGGAAAAAAACTGTGGCCGTTACGGTGAAATGGTGAGTTGGTCACTACGGTATAATCTTGTCCCCTTCCACCATGGCTGGGTTTGTCCCAGGGTTTTTATTTACTGTAAAAGCTTTTTATTTACTGTAAAAAAATAGGGTTTGATTTCCCACTACTCCCATTTGCTCCTTGGGAGTTAACTCTACAGAAGGCAACAGGGTTAAGATTGCAAGGTAAATCAGATTATATTCCCCTTTTACTGCCACCATTTACATACCTCCCTATACTTGCATAAGCATCCTACATGCCTTGAATGAATACCTCATTAATAGCTTTTTGCATGACTTAAAGTACCTTAAGCACCTAAAAAATAAATATTGAACCCAGTGGCATCGCAAATTTTGGGCTGTTGTCCTTGTATTGAGTTCATGCCAGCTCACAGAAGACCATTATCAACTTCATTTCTTCATTTCATATGTAAAATAATTCCAAAATAACATTTGAAATTTGGATTACTGTTGTTTTCCTAATGTCTTATACATAATTAATCACCATCTTTGACTGCCTCCCGTGCTTTGGCCACTTTCTACTTGTGTGCAGCAAAATTAAAAATGAAAAAAAAACCAAACAGGTTGTGAAACCTGTGCTGTAAGTCTCATCCAGAGACCACCTTAAAGTTTCAGTTACCAATTAAATACTGGGTTGTTGTACCGAAAAATTAAAATGGGTGATTTTGGATGCCACACTTACTGAAATGCCTGCGTATAATTAGGTGATTTAGAGACAGAATGTTAGTCCCAAGTATGAATGTTCTGATTTTTGTTGCTTAAAGTAACAATTTAATTGATAAAAATCTGCTCGTGAAATTTTGTTCATAAACTCAGTAATTACAACAAAGAAGCATCACAGAAAACACCTCAATTATCCATTTGAGAAAAAGACGCTGGTGTGGATTTACCACTAGTTTTGCTAGTGGGCCTCCAAGGGATAGTTCAAGCAGTGGTGTCAGAGGCTTTGAAATTTCTGTTTCTCTGAACTTTAAGATTTTAGAATGATCTGATGAGGTAGTTACTGTATTTTTCGTAAAATAAATTTCCTGCAATCTCCTACAGTCATAGAGATCTGACTTCTTTCTTAGAGAAAAGTTTAATACCAGTAATTTTGTCCATTTACACGTTTGTTGTTTGTCCATTAAAAATTGTTCAGTATTGTCTTTAATGTTTGGTAAACCATAAAATTGAGAAGATTAATTTAGGCTGGATATGCATAAAACCCCAATTGTTATCTGAGATTATCCATTGTTTCCTCAGGGCAGCCAATTTTTTTTCTTTTCTGCCATTCTTAATTTCCCTAAGGATAAAGCAGAAAAAAACTCCACATTTAAAATACACTTATGAAAAAAGTTAGTATTTAGTTCCTGATTATTTTAACCATGCTATTGCTAACTGTAAGCTCATCTTTCCTCCACAAGAGCTCACCCACTCTGTAATATTTTAAGTTTGCTTTTTTTTCAAGACAGTTTTTCTTCCTTCCATTTTGAGTTGGGGTTTTGCGAACAGAGGGCTGAGATTTCTTTGCTGGTACGTTTGGAGTCTGGGAAAACGGTCAAGAGACAAGAATTCCTGTGGAAAAAAAAAAAGGGAGAAAAAATATTTAAAATCAATAGACAAGTGAAAGGGGCAGAAACTCAAAAAAAAGAAAAAAGGTTTCAAAACACGATGAAAAAGAACGAAGCCTTAAAATCTCTCTGATTCATCCAAATACTGAGTTACTCCAATTTCATCTCTGTCCCAGTTTTCCTATTTGCATATAATCTTACATTATTTTAGCCTCCTGAAGGATGTTCTCTGCTGTATGGCATTAAAAATACATAGTTCTTATAGAGTATCCTACAGGAGAGGAGGAGAAAACTGGGAAAAGAGAGTAAAGTATTGAGAGGGTAAAATAAAAATTGGAAGAACCAAGACCGTAGAGCTGTTGTCTCGGGAAATAGTGTGAGATACAGAAAAAAAGCTAACAGAAAAAAATTGGAAGGGAACTGGATGATAGAAAGTGTTAGAAAAGAGGTGAAGATGCAAGGGCAAATAAAAAAGACAATCAGGCAGAAGTGTAGAAATACAGGAAATATTTAAAATTAATATGGGCAAAAGAAAGAAGGAAGCGATAAGGAAGGAAATAGAAGTAAATTGCTTCTAAATGTTTTGTTCATCTTTAATACTTGCTTGAAAATGGGAAGGGAGCCTAAATACAGAATTCTTGCTTGAGGTATAGCTTAGCAGAGGGGGAATAATAACAATATCCAACTGTATCCACGTCTGGGTTCAAGTTCTTAAGGCCAGTGGTGGTAAAAATGTGTTGGAGGGAGGGAATATCACTTTTCCTGATTCGATCATGGGAATGTTTAGTTCTGAACTGATGGCAAGGGTTTTGAGCCAAATCCCACTGAAAGAAGCAAGTGACCAATTTGTAAGACCTTGAAGTTCAACCTGCACAGTGCAGTTATGCCAAGATATTTAAAACAAACAGGGCTGTGCGTCTCGTGGATGTACATGTGAGAGAAGCAGAAAGAGGCAATTATAGTATATAAACATTCACACCATTCTTTATACAGCTGAGCATCAAAGAAACATATTTTAATAAAAAGCCTAATTATTTCAGTCTCTTAGTTTTTGCCAATCCCACATCCCATGTTGGTTACTTGCACCCAAAGCAATATCTTGTTTCCAAGATCACAGAATTTTCTTTGTTCTTTTCTGCGTTGGAGGGATTTCTGATAGAAGGTATGAGTTTTCTTCTTATTAAAATGTGGAGGTTTGCACACATGGTGGGCATGATTTCAGCAGGGAAAGGAAACTCCTGGGATTTCAGAGCATGCTGAAAATTTTGATTTACTTGCTAGCGTTTTTCTGACAACTCTACTGTTATCAAAGGTGGTTTTGTTGTAATAAAAACTCTCTCTTCTTGCGTTAGACCTCATCCTGTCATGAACTCACAAGCCCAAGCCAAGCAACATTGGACTGTTGCTGTTGAAATTCACACAAGGGCTGAGGTTCAGTTTTGGGCCCCTCCCTACAAGAAAGACATTGAGGTGCTGGAGCATGTCCATGAAGCTGGTGAGGGGTCTGGAGCACAAGTCTTGTGAGGAGCGGCTGAGGGAGCTGGGGGTGTTCAGCCTGGAGAAAAGGAGGCTGAGGGGAGACCTTCTCGCTCTCTACAGCTCCCTGAAAGGAGGGGGTAGCCGGGGGGGGGTTGTTCTCTTCTCCCAGGTAACAAGCAATAGGACAAAAGGAAACAGCCTCAAGTTGCACCAGGGGAAATTTAGGATGGATATTAGGAGAAATTTCTTCACCGAAAGGGTTATCAATATTGGAATGGGCTGCCCAGGAAAGTGGTGGAGTCACCATCCCTGGAGGTATGTAAAAGATGAGTAGACATAGTGCCGAGGGACGTGGTTTAGTGGTGGACTTGGCGATGGTAGGTTAATGGTTGGACTCGATGATCTTGAAGGTCTTTTCTAACCTAAATGATTCGCTGATTCTATGACTGTATGAAATGTGTGGGGTCACAAAATTTGTTGACCACACTGCAGAATGAGATGGGACAGGCTAATGGAACAGTTTAATTGTTGTTTAGTCATATGCAATACAATGTGCTTAGAGGTATGAGTAATTTTTCATACTGTACAGCAAATTAAGGCATTAGTCTAGACAAATATTGTCAAAGATTTTCTGTGGCATGATTGTCTTCTCCTGAGTAGGAGTAACCCTGCTTTAAAAGGAGTCTGACATCAAAAACACAAAATCCTTGTTTTGACACATTTCTGTATTCCTTCTCATTTTATTCAGAGCTTTTTCTTACACCAGTTAGTCAAAAACAGAGTTTCTTACCTCTCATGTCCTAGCTGTTTTGTTTATGTGAGGAATTGATGTAGATTTACCTGGTCTTAACTACTATGTGTAATTGAGAACATAAATCTGCATACATTAGATATTCCTATTTTATTCTTTTCTACCCTTTTTTAAAAGCTTCCTTTTCTCCTACAGCTTATAAAGACAAATCAAATCATACTTGGGCTTCAAACTGTTCTCGTTATCAAATTTTTCATTTTGCTTTAACTATGGTATTCATAACATTCCTAGCGTCCAACGTACTTTTTATGAATTTCTCTCAGCTTTGAATGTGACTGAAGAGCACCTGGCCAGTTTCCATGTGTTGCGTGAAAAGGGGCCAAGTGGTTTTGGCAGAAGATAAACCCCCTTGCGTTCTAACACTCCTCACCGAGGTGGGAGGCCAGGTGCGGCTAGGTTTAAATTCTGAGTGGTGCCCAATTCAGCACTATCAGCCCAATCGCGTTTAATATGTGTTAAACTATTATGATTTGGATACACTAGTAGTGGGCTGCACCTTCAGTCTAGTTGTGCTCATGAACTAGCACGGCCTCTCTCCAGTCTTTGGTCTCATTCAGTGAGAAACCGAAACGACTAGCTACTTAAACAGTGCAGTTTATTTAAACAACAGATATACAGGTTCTTGGGATTGCCGGTGATAAATACACTGTCTGCAAAGCACGTGCAAATAAAGGTGTTGTTAAGTATACAAAACACGCGGCAAAGTTATAAACAATACAGCCTGGCTATAAATGTAGGAAAGAGATTCTCTAGAGAAATTTCTAAGTTCCCTGAGGAAACACTCAGTATAATCTGTCTTACCCAAAGGTGGCCCTATGGGGGGGGAAGAATGGCCCAGCCCGTTGACTGGTCCTGGAAGTCAGTGATGGTATTCTCCCGACTTGTTCGCGATGGTGTCTTCCCCGATATCGCCCCTTTCTCGGGCTATTTTTGTACTATTTATTTATCTTCAAAGTGGAGTTTGGGTGACTTTAGTCATTAATACTTTTATTATGATTGGTGTACTCAAGGAGGAGCGGTCACACCTTGGGGGCGGGTAGCCTCCAGGATGGAGGTGTGTTTTGGGACATTGTGGTGAGCAAAGTTCGCACAAAGGACAGCATTTCATCAACATTTGATGAAATGTTGGCTCAGGTATCGTGTAGGCAGCTTATCTGTTCCGTAGTACCATCTCGTCCCCATATCTGCTATTCGTCACAAGGGAAGGCCGCATAACTATTGCGTTCCATTCCACCCCTCGTGTAGTTTCACAAACAACCTTGTACAGGGAATTGCAGATGTTGCATTCCTCGTGTGCCAGCTGCGGCTGTATTCTACCTCAGAAGCCTCTTGATTTTAATGTGTGAACAATGCTGTACTTTTGTATTCTTGGACAATTTAGTAATTATTCCACAGCATGCTAGCTCCCAGATGAAATCGTGAGTCCTTCTACTCGTGTGGAAGACATGGTCATTCTCAAAGGCCGTGTGGGACCCCTACTACTGGGTGCTAATGATATCAGTAGGTTTTCTACACCTTTACAAAACCCTTAAATGGATGTCCCATTAAATTAAGACTCCTTGAAGGGACCATATTGCTCTCACAATGCATTCGTGCTGAACTGAGCTGTTAAGCAGATGGTCTGAAGCAGCTTGTACCTTTTGAACTTTTACAGTAAATTATTTTATCTCTGCATATAATGGATTGTAATAAGAACTACAAATGCAAATATGGAGATCTTCAGGAGCAGTCAGGTGTCAAGTAAGATGAAACATGATCTTTTAGTCAATGGTAGATGGGAATGGACTTTCTGTCCGTAGCAGTTTGAGTACCCATTGATTTTAGCAGCTCAGGTGTACAAATGGCATACTCTTCAAAATCTGTTTCCCACCCTGTTTCCTTTGGTCCTCCTAGTATTTATCCAGTTCCTGATTTTGTCTCACCCGTGGGAAAAATCAATTCAACTTGACACGAATGCCAAGTTGGTGGTCACTTAAGTTATCACTAAATTTCCGCCCACTCCCTCTCTTTTTTAGGAGATAAATAGCGTAAGGAATAGGCGTGGGCAAGAGGCGACGGACCGCAGTGCAAAGTAAGAGTTCCTTCAGAACATCACGTCTGATGGATGGTGAACTCAGCCTCCTAGAGGATAGTGATCAAACATCGCCTCAGAGTCCAGCACTGTCGACCATCTTCACCTGCAGGTGATCAAGGCAGGACCATCAACCACTGATTCTTTACCAAGCGGTAGGGGTCAGAGGACAGCAGCAGCTGACATCTGGCATTGCAGAGCATTTCCTTCAGCTTCTTTGCTGAACAAGGAGGAAGCATGACAGATAGATAGGAATTTGCAAGGTAATTAACTATGTAAAATTGCAACTTTTAAGATCTGAATTGACTAGGGGCTTTTCAATGTGACGTTGAAATGAAGCTTTGTTTACTCCTTTCCTGCATAGTAATTTACAGGTGCATACAGCACACCGAGAAAATATAACTTTTATTAAAAGAACAAACATTTTTACCAATCCGTAGTGCTGTGAAGAAAGCAAGAGCAAAAGGTGTATCTGGGAAATTACTCTGGAAGCAATGGTCATCCAGAAAATGCCTTCCTTTACCTCTCCTGATGGCAGGAAGGTAAGAAGATGAGTTGCGGAGAGTGTTGCTTGCTTACTTGTAAATTGCTACTATACTGCAATAGCAGGTGCAGGCTTTTTTAATGCTTTGGTTTTGACCACCAACCTTACCTCCTTATAGATTGGGATAGGAGAAGTCTCTGGTATAGTTAGGAAAAAAAAAAAAAAGAAAGAAAGAAAGAAAAGTCTGTTTCTAAGAGTATTCTGTGAAAAATCTTGTTCCCTAGGTTTTCAATGAGGGACAATTAGAACAAACAGAAAATAAACAACCTCCCTGAAGGCCCCCTTCTGAAGCCTGAGCTCGGTTATAAACTGTTGACAGTTCCCTATGCGAAAGCACCACAAATGGCAGGTTTCTGAAGTTCTGGGAAATTGCAAGATTAGGTGTTACGCCTAAGGAAACTGAAGTAAGAAAAACAAAGTGAACACTGGTTATTTTTTTTTAAGTAATAAATACATATTTTTTGTTAGTGGATCTTCATCACGATGCAGAAAATATGTATTTTTTCTAGTTTTTCTTCCTTTTCAGTCGTTCTTTGATTGTTTGACAGCTTATTAAGTGATGATATCACACCTGCTGTAGAAATATCAGGCATTGATATGAATTGCATTGGGCAGTGGGTGCATGTATTGGGAAAGATTACTTAAGATTTAAATTTGCATTTTAAAAGAATATGATGGATATCTTGTGCTGTTTTACATGTAACCACTACCTGTAATGCGGCGTTGAGGGTAAAAATGGGACTTTTGGTAGACAGCAGTTGCTACTTTACAAGTGATAATAGATGCTGACTGGATTTCAACAACTGGGATATCAAAACAGTTTTGAGTAAATCCTCTATATTGTTTCTGGAGTATATTGGACAAATTTTAGCAAGACAGTTTTATTCAGATGGCTATTACAGTCGGACTGACTTTTATATCTCCGCAAATGTCTTACCCTGGATATTCTTACCAACGCCTCAGCCCCAGCCCTCGGTGCATCTGTTACGTCCCGGTCCAACTACATTGGGTCTGGGAGGGGCTCGTAACGATTCCAAGTGTGAGATTAAGACACAAATGAGGTCAGATGCCTCTCACTGCAACTTTATTCCTCAGCAATAACCGCTGAGTCGAGTGATAGAGTAAAGGTGGGAGTAGAGAAAAGCCAGAAAGGAGAAGCAGTATTATGGAGCACAGAAAGAGTACAGGCACCACCACAGGCCCCATGGCGTCTTGACGGTCCTTTGGAGTTCAACAGCGTGTCATTGATCCGTGGTTCTCAAGTCATGATGGTGGTGAGGGTCCCAATTGTGATGAGGCAACCTCTGTCGACTCGTAGTTTGGTCAATCAGCACGCAGGTCGTTTTGGCTTGGCCAATCACCGTTTGACACGGTTGCTGGATGAGCTCTTCCTGCCCTTGTTGCTTGGGCAGCTCTTGATTCAGCACAGTCATCATGCCACAGCAAGTTTGGGGTAGACCCGTGGTTGACACGTACGCCACGTAGGCAGCAGCAGGCAGACTTTGAGACATCTCCCTGTTGGTCTGCAGAAAGTCTGCACAAGCTTCCCGTCGGCCCGCAGAAAGTTAGGCAGCAAACCAACAGGAAACCTTGCAAACCTCCCATCGGTTTGCAGAAAATTAAGCAAGCTTTGAGACAGTTATTTTTAGGTTCCAGTCTCTCACAGCATCCTTTACTTTCAGTACGAGCACGAGTGCTCACTGTAAGACACCAGGTATTGAACTAACTGGTAAAAGACACTGAAGTAGTGGAATAAGGGCCAAGTTTTAACTCCCTGTTGGAAATGTGTCTCTTAATGGTGGAATCCTCTAACAAAATTATAGCAAAGTAATGCAATTCAGATCTTAATGGAGAATTTCAACGACTTGTAGAAACTTTTTAGGTGAGCACATATGGTCACCTAAGAGAAGAAAAGACCGTACTGAACTTTGGGAAGCACGGCTTTCCAGGTGCAAGAGCACAGGAAGGTCGTACGCTCAGTTTAATGCCGGCGCAGAGCAAACACTATTCCCAAGCAATTCCCCAAAATAAAGCTGCCAGTGTTTGGTTCCTCCGTATAATACTCCGAGGGAGTTTGTGTGTATGAACCAGTGGGGGAAGGTTGCAGAACAAACAGTAAAGCTCTGCTAAATTTTACTCACTGATGCACTCAAAATCAAAATCATAACTCAAAAAAAAAACCTAAACCCAAAACCAAGGAAAGGCATGCCAAATATGTACTAAATCGAGACGTATTTCAGTCTCTTTACATTAATATCTCATGTTGCATTGTGTTACGGTACAGAAACAGGAAACTATAGTAAAACAGCTTGAGCAGCAATCTCCCTTCATTAACCAATGCCATTAATCACTGAAGGTCTCGTCACAGCTCTCAGCTATGAAGCCATTCTCCAGAGGTGCAGAGGGGCTGCAGCAAACCTAAAGTCCCAGTCTGAGCACTGACTTCTGCAAGGAGACCACGCTGAGGAGACCAACCAGCCTCCCCTGACCCCGTTCCACTCAGGAAAGGTTTTGGAAGGGCACGTCAACCCTCAGCGCAGGTTATGGGTTGGCCTTGCATAGATCTACAAGGAGATGGAGGGCTGGGGGTGGAAATAGGCTGTATCCTCTTTTTCCCTCCACTGAGTCATTCTCCATACAGAAGGGTTTCGGTTTCTCTGCAGAGTAGTTGGTCTGTTTTAGCGCCTTTCCCAGCAGCTCTCACTCCTTCTTCGAGTGTGGTGGTTTTTTTTTTTTTTCATTCCCTCACAAACAGTGATATTTCAGTCGTGCTAATTTGGCTGGGCTTACTAATTTTAAAATAGGTCTCAGGATGCGCTTCTGACACCTCCTGAACGTACAGATGTCCTTGTTTTGAAACAATTTCTTTGACCAAGACCTGAGCAAATTTCTAATTGCCTCCTTGCTGTATTCCTACCCGCTCACCAAGGGTTGGAGGGGGGAAGCGACCTTGCTGCCCTGCCATAATACCTTTCCCACATGTGTTTATGTATGAGCTGTCATCATCTTAATGAAGCCATTATTGCTGGAGTTAAGCATAGTACTTCTCACTGCAATCTTGTTTTCATGTTTTACGCACAAGCAATTGGCTGGGCGGCTCCTTCCACAACACCTTTCTGTATTCGACTGTAGTGAAACGCGGTCAGCTCTCTGCTTTACTTTCTTGAGTAGCGATGCTCTCATTGTTCGTTCTGGTCCGCTGTTTGACAGAGTACTCTGAGCCACCTCTCATATAACCAGACTTCCAGTGCTCTCAATTTTATTTTACGTCTGATCAGAATTTTCCCCTTTTCGAGAGGATAATTTTAAGAGGGCTGCTAGCGTCTGCCGAAGAGTTTCCAGTATGTACTCGTGTTGTGCTGCAGGGGTCAGAACTTGCAGCACGACCACCGTTTCGAAATCACATTGGCAATATGTCTCTTCCCATAAAGCATCGGAAGGGTATTTTTGGCACTTCGTTTTGAATGATTTGATAGCGAGGTGTCTTTCACGAATGTGACACTTTTGCACAGAAGCACATCCCCCACAACGGTTAAACTATCAAAACAGGCCAATAATGGAGAACTCAAAACGATGACTTTTCTCTTTGCCTCTGGCTAGCCCTCAAGTATGATACTTTTGAATACTTGTTCTGCATCTTTACAAGTTTTTTATATCAGTTTCCAAATTTGTCAGAAAGATGGAAAAAATTTCAGTAACATGTGCACTTATGCTCTGTATCGTGATCCACATTATTTTCTACTGTGGTAAATGTGACTTAAGTAGTTTAACTACCATCTTTCAGCATACGGCTTAAATTAAAATGGTGTTTCCATTATCTTAATACCCATGTTTGTTTTTTAATGGTTGGACTAGTCACATATTTCTAGGAATGTTTTCTAAAGTTCTGTACTCACTGAAAGTATTTTAAATTATTTACTTCAGATACACTGATAAAAGCTTCCATGCTGAAACATATACATATTTCCTAACCCAGTCTTCTTTGTTTCACCACATGAAAAGCACTAAATAAATGCAAACTACTCGTTCCATCCCAACTAATGAATAATTCCTGCGGAATAAGGAACATCCAAAGAGGCATCCAGGGAATATTACGTGGTGTGGAGGGAAATCTGTGTCTTATGATGATCCCGGTAAAGGAAAAGTCTCTTTGGGTGATTTCCTTTAAACTCTGTCCTAGCTGTGGTCAATATAAATTCCACCTGAATGGATGGTCTTTTATATAATTAGTATGTCAAACATTACTGACTCTTCATATTGACAGAATTAGCTACAACTTTGGATTATGTTGACATAATAACAATTTTTATGAAGGTTTTACGGGAAGAAAAGATCCCCAAAGAAATGCTTTCCCAGGCTCCTTCTTTTGGCATAGTTTTCGAGTTGACTGTGGATGGGGAGAAGGTTTCAGAGTGAGTCATTACTCTGAAATAAACTGGGTAAGTATCCTGTACTAAACCCTTACCAAATTCATCCTTTGAGGCAGTCTGATTATTATTTCAATTTTGAGCATAATTACTTGATCCCCTTTGTTGTTTCAGTATGCCATACACCTCCTTTCTCCACTGACATTACTGTGGACATAAATCAAAAGAATTCAGGAGACTCTTCTCATTTATTTCTGCCAAATTTCCTGCAGACTCATTCTCGGTGCTGGGCACTACTTCTTTCATAAAGTGTTTGCCATAACACGGGGCTTTCCTGGTTTTCCTGCGTATGCTAAATGCATAAAACAATATGACTGGAACGAGGGCCATCTCGGCAAATTTTTATATCAGTACCCTTGAGCCCCATAGAGGCGTATTTTCAGGACTTGTTATTTCTTTCCCTTTTTTTTTTTTTTTATCTTCCAGTTTGCCCTTATTATAAACTTTGAGTCTGCTTTAAATTTATTCTAAAGACTCTGGATTAGATTTAATGTTGTTGTAAGATTTGATTTAGGCTGAAGAGTGTTTCCCTTGGGTTTGTTTTCTGTTTCTTTGGATTCCCCATTTGATTCTATTGTACAGCTAAATGTTTTTTAGTGTTTTGCTATTTATTTAGCAAGAGCTCTCCTAGTCAGAAAGCTAACTTAAAAGGAAATATTGCAGATAGAAAGGAACACTTTAAAAAAAAAAAAAATTAATACCCAAATGATTCCAGCTCTTCCTGTTTTGTTAGAACAATTTTCCCTGCCACAAGAGGTGCTTAGCCCCGCCCCCCCTTAGTATTCAGTTCTCAGTCTTCTCATCTTCACAACAGCTTGCAGAAATTAACTGCCTAAAAAATGAAATTAAAAGTTGTGAGCCAACCCTCCACCCACTTAGGGCACTGTCTGACAACAAATCAAAAAACAGTAATAAACTTGGCAGCTTTCTTCCATCGTTCAAGTGCCAAAAAGAGAGTACGACAAAACCATTTTTTATTTTATTTGTAATTAATTACCACTGATTTTTTTTAAGGAATTAACATAATTATACGCTCCCCTCCTTGTTCCTACGTGTTTACTAAAACCCTAAAAAAAAACATTAGTAAGTAATACACACACTTTCCAGTCAACTGATGTTCCTTCAGGGCTCTGCAGCACAGGCTTCCTACTGAACTCATGGTCTTACAGTTATTTCAAGCCTGTAAATAAGGGGGTTTGGCTAAAAGCTGTCATTAGACCTCCTTCTGTGGAGAGAAACATTTAATAGAAGCATAAGCCTCATCTGGGATACAAAAAAACCCAACAGCAGCAATAAATTAAAAAAATATGAATTTAAAATATATGTATCAGAGAAAAAGCAGAGTTAAGGAGCAAGATGAAGGTCACTGAAATCAGTGAAGGCCCTCGGTCTGTTTTGACCAGTCCCTTGGCACTGCAGAGAAAACCCAGCCTGTGCTCCAAAAGCACATTTGCTAAAGACAGAGGATAATTATTTCCCCTGCTCTGAGTTTGTGATCCCGTTTTCCCATTTTTCTGCACCTGAAGGCATTTCCCTCCATGTTGCCCTGATGCCCATTTTTGAAAAATGTGCCACTGGCAGGAGAAATAAGAACTGCCTGCTGGAGCTCGGACCGGGTACTGCCCCTCGCCAGGAATACCTAAACAACAATTCTCCAACCACAGAGTGCCTTTCTGCGCTGTTGCCACTTGGTGTGTTGATAGACCTACAAGCTTCTTACCTAAAGAGTAAGTCCAGCCTGTTTTAATTGGCCATCCATGGCTTTATGTGGGTATTACAGATTCTATAAGGTAGATTTTGAACCAATACGGGAGGCATCAGGGTATCGGTGTGCATGGATCACCTTTCTAACTCAACAGACACAGCCTCCTCTGGGTGGTAGACCCCCATTTGGAGCACCGTCAAAATCACAGAGCGCTGGGTGACCTGGCAGCCCCATTTCGCAGGAGAAGACCAGCTCTGGAAGAAGGTTCCCGCTCACTTACCATTTCACCTTTTCTCCAGTACTCCCATGCAGAATCTGTCGCACATCAAGTATCAAAGCGGGAAAATGTTGAGATGGAAGTTTTTGAAAGGAAAAAAAAAAAAAGTTCTTGCTGTAACTGTGGTTTTGTTTTCTTGAAAGAATAGTGAACAAACCAGGACAAATCTTCTCTTGTATCACCTGCTCCAGCCGATTCCCAGCTACTCCAAGGACCGCTCTGTCCCATTATGCAGTTCCCTGTTGCACTTTTCATCAGAGAACAATATTACAGGTGAGTGAACTCAGAAGAGCTCCGAAGTTATGAAATATTGTGTTTCATTATCCCTCACTCTGTTTTCTTTTTAATCTGCTTTTTCTTTTTTTTTTTTTCCTCGGGGTTTATTTTCCCCCAGAACTCTTCCAACAAAATTATTATCCAGATTTCTTTGGAGAGATTTTTCTTTCTGTCAAACAAACTCTGTTTCAAAGATTCTTTAAAAAAAAAACACCCTGTACTAACAGATACAGCCATTGTGCAATTTTTGTAGAGATGTGTTTTCTCTAATCAGTGCTTTTACATTCATTGGAAATAAAAAATCTGTTTACTACGCTGGGGGAATTAAGCTCCGAAGAGATTGTTTTAGTTCTCTTTGTTTATGATGATTTGTTAGCTCTTGACTGCAGAAATAATTTTGTTGTTTACATTAATCTATGGTGGCAGTATTAACTTCACATCATACATAAATATAATTATTGATCATTACCAGCTGTAATTCAGTGTTAGAATTACAGATTTACATAATTGTGCTATTAAGTGTAAACTTGAACTTCATATCTGGGGTCACAAATAACTGGAGGCAGTAGAAACAGAAAATTCTGATTATATGTCATTCATATTTTAATATATGCTGTTGCAATTTTGATCAGTGTTAATGTAAATATTTTTATGTACTATGCAGCAATGAGATGCTAATGGCTAGAAATTACAGCAATATTGATCTAGCTAATAAAATGGAATGCATTAGTAAGTAAGGATATTTATTATCTGCTCCAAAAATTACTATACATCATCTGCCCAAGGAAAATTTCCTCCATCAAAGTTTGAGATGGCATTCTTGCTGGAAATGGTGTAAAAGCTCTTCTCAACCGAAAATCAAACACAGTCACAGGCTATCTTGGTTTTGCTGCCTGCAGCTTTTCCACTGATAAAGCTTCACAGAGGGGAACGAGCTGTATAAAGGGACTCACGTCTGTAATATGTTCTCTTCTCCTCGTGTAATCTGCACATAAAAAGATACTCCAGAAAGAACAGCCAGTACAACGGCCCTTCTCCAAAAACTCTTTCAGGCATTAGGGGGAAGTGCATGCATATCTGCACAGATCCCTGTCTTACTAATTGCCTCAAGCAAAACCTGTGAACACAGCTCCGCTCTTGGGCACAGTGCGGTGAGAGGTCTTGTAGGGTATGGGGCTGCACCAGCTCTTCATGTGAGCCAGCAACATGCGCCAGCAGCCCAGGAACCCCCCACAGCCTGGGCTGCATCCCCAGCAGCGTGGGCAGCAGGGCGAGGGGGGGATTCTGCCCCTCTGCTCCGCTCTGTGAGACCCCCCTGCAGCGCTGCCTCCAGCCCTGGGGCACCAACAGCAGAAGGACACGGAGCTGTTGGAGCGGGGCCACAGGAGGCCCCGGAGATGCTGGGAGGGCTGGAGCCCCTCTGCTGTGGGGACAGGCTGAGAGAGCTGGGGGGATTCAGCCTGGAGAAGAGAAGGCTCCGGGGAGACCTTCCAGCCCCTTCCAGCCCCCTACAGGGGCTCCAGGAAAGCTGGGGAGGGACTCTGGATCAGGGAGGGGAGCCATGGGATGAGGGGGAAGGGTTTTAAACTGGAAGAGGGGAGATTTAGATGAGATATTGGGAAGAAATTGTTTGCTGTGAGGGCGGTGAGCCCCTGGCCCAGGGTGCCCAGAGAAGCTGTGGCTGCCCCATCCCTGGAGGGGTTCAAGGCCAGGTTGGATGGGGCTTGGAGCAACCTGGGCTGGTGGGAGGTGTCCCTGCCCAGGGCAGGGGGTGGCACTGGGTGGGCTTTAAGGTCCCTTCCAACCAAAACCATTCTATGATTCTATGAT
This sequence comes from Chroicocephalus ridibundus, assembly GCF_963924245.1. NCBI lineage: Eukaryota > Metazoa > Chordata > Aves > Charadriiformes > Laridae > Chroicocephalus > Chroicocephalus ridibundus. The sequence goes on along the minus strand of NC_086316.1, from coordinate 2,760,118 downwards.
TTTATGATTCTATGATTCACCTGGACATCTCAGGTACATGACACTATAAAACCACACACCAAAACCAGCTGGACTGCTACATATTACAAGAAGAATTATCTGATTAAGGAGAAAAGGTGGCTTAAAATAAGGCTTTGTGTATGATTTGACCAGGTTGCCCAGACTCAAGAGACCTTCGCAGCTTCCCAGAATTTATCCTTTGGGAAACAAGCCACATGCAAGAAATTCAGTATTCCAAGCAACTGGAACAAGCTCTGGTCTTCCACAGGGAGTGGTTAACTTGTCGTCATTTGCTGCGCTTATGCTAAATAGAATATAAATAGAAATTACGCTGAAGTGAACGCTCCTTGCTGGCAAAGGAGATGGACCAAATCCATTGAAATGAGCATGTACTTTCCATCTGGTAATGCCACAAATTTGTGGTCAAACAAGCAGATCTTAATCCAAAATGCATCATTAATACACGATATAAAAAATGGAAGACCACTCAGTGAAACTAATGTGCTAAACACTCTGACGACGTCTCTGGGAAAGAGAATATGTTAAAGTGCCGAAGCCGTCCTCCCTCAATGCTGTGTATATTGCTTTATTTAAAATACATAAATAAAACCCTATGAACGGGAATAGCTTATCAGTTTTTCTCTGTGGTTATCTACTCTACCCCATCTGTTTATTAGTTTGTATTTATCCTGGCCAGTGCATGGGGAGAGTCAGTGCCCAACATATGACGGCACTAACCAAAATCAGGCCCCACGTTATTTGTTTGTTTGTTTAAACTGAACGGTGTCACCAGGATATGCACGAGTTTAGAAAACGGCTTTGCGGTAGAGCTGTGACAAAAGGTTGGTTCTGATTTTGAAAGAGACAGATGATCATTATCTGTTAAGTCCCCACTATTAAAGGCCTGCAGGAAATATCGCCACAGTCTTAATAATCTGATACATGAAATTAGCGCTGTTTGATACCAGAGGTGTCCTGCAAGCTTTGAGTGTATGAAGGTAACTGATTTCGGTATCAAGGTGGGTACGAAATATTTTCCCCATTAAATATTAAGAATAAAGTATGTTATGACTTCTCAGACAAAGGTCTCAGATGACAATTATTTAGCCCGTAAATTGTCTGCTTTTTTCTGCTCCAGTAAATAGAAGAATCGTTAGTCCTGTGTGTATCTTTATTTTCTGATCCATAGGAATCTCTGAGGTCTATTATATTTTCTGTCCTATGTTCATATATAATATCAATAATAACTTATTCAAGCCTTTAATTACTCCAAATCTTCTTGAGGCATAATAGAAACTACCCCATGCAATGTTACATTGTCTGAAACAAGCAGCTTAAAAAAACTAAAATTCGTTCATTTTTCTGAAAGCACCTTTTGTCTTCACAAAAGCACTGTCAGAACACTAAGACAATCAGAAAAGTTATGCTCGCCTGATATGACCACTCTTCAGCTAGTTTTTGAGCTTAGGGAGCAGATAGAAAGGTGAAATATAATATAGAAATACATTATTTCTACATAAAATTTCTTCTTGTGTTATTTCAAGCAATACCAGAAACAAGTTGTGAACGCCCATAGTAGTTCTCAACAGCCACCTAATTGTTTTGGAATCTGAAAAATACAATTTTAAGGAGAACTGAGACAGTACAAGGACTGCAAAACCTGTCTCTCTCCTAGTGAAAGATGTTTCTCGAAGATGTATGGCAGACATAATTTCAGAATCAAATCCAGTGGTGAAGAGTGTCAGGAAAATTAAAAGAATGGCAACCCAAAGCACCTGAAGTAGTTGTAAGGGGTGATTATTTCAACCAAAATACTACCATTCATAGTGGAGTACCTTTGAATGCTAAAAGACTTGTACAAAGAGCCACGCTGGAGCATGGAGTAGGGAAGCTACAACAGACACTGAGTGGTATCGTTCTTCAGTAGAGCTTTTAGATTGTGTATATAATTAAAGAATAGGTGTGTACTTGCTTCTAAAGTCGTTTTAGAATTTATTCAGGCTTTTCAATAAAATAGCATTTTGAAAGGTCTGATGTCATGAGGAAAATTACGAGCACATCTGCTTGCCTTCCTTGTCCCTCTATAGAATATTATTTTGCAAAATCTGTCTGCTCTGCCACCAAAAAGTCAATCTCAATTAATTTTCTGGAAAAAAATATTTTTTAATATCGTTTTTTTTGCAGCAGAAAGAGGACCGTGGTTCATATGTCTTACAAGACAAAAAGGGCATGTGGAAACATTTAAATAATAAATATTGTAAGATTCTACTAAAGGCATTTCCTAACATTGCCAGGTTTGCGGTCCACACAGGCTGAAAAAGAGCTGTCAGATGTGTCATGCCTGAAAGACATCAAGGAAAAGCAAGAGGCAAAAACGCCAGTCTTAAATGCTTGATGATGACGACCCGTATTTTTAAATGAGATCTGATTTCTCCAATTTTAAAGATCTTTTGTGATGAGGTCATTTAATTTGGTCAAAGCAGATTCAGGTTAGTGGATGGCCATCTGCAAAAGATAAATTTTTCTCTCTCTAATATACACAACATTGTAGATATTTATGGTGTCTCATAAAATTAACAAAATACCTGGCTAGAAAAACAGCGTTTTACTACAGCAATTTTAAGAAATCTTTTTTGCTTCCACTTTCTTAATTTTTTTCATCATCTCACCTAAGGTAAACTCCTTATACTGTTGTTTTGCGGGTTGGTTGTTTTTTTCCATCTAGAAACTGGACTGTGAAGAAATTCTTGTTACAAAAAGTCTTGCGAAAAGTGATCTTCCACAATGCACCGTCAAGACTCTAATCACTGTCCTGAAAGGAGCAGCTCCATGTGCAATGGTAAAGTTCGGTGCATCCCCATGTGAACGTCACATCTGAATTTATCCTTTTGGAAAGAGGAGCAGTCTTTAAATAAAGTAAGTACCATCAAATAACGTGAAAAATGAGTAGCCCGTTCCAAGTGTTGGCAGGACTGATATTCATATGATCCGTTTATTGACCACGAATATGGACAACTGTGGTAAAAAAAAAAATAAAAAATCAAGCTGTAAATTTAGCTTAATTTAGCTTAATGCACCCTCCCCTTATGAGCTGGAATACTCTCAGCTGAGCAGCTCTTTCTCGACAGAATCTCATGCAAAGTTGCATAGGATTGCAACTGTATATAAAAGTATAAATATTTGTAGGTTATTCAGTGGAAACTGAACAAGATTGATGTTTCCTCTTGGACACGCTATGATATATATATAAATCCATGAATATATATTTGATGTTTTATATACATGTATATATGCACTTAAGTAATATTGTCTTCAAAAGTCAGAGATCATTTAATAAAATCTGGCTTAAAACCATGACTTCACCAGCCAGTTAAATATTATACATGAAGCACAGTTTGCACGCGTCAGTACTGAGTGTAAAATGTATTAAATAACATGTGTGACATGGTGTAGCTTTCCTTCTACCTGTGTATCTTAGCCTGCAGCTTCCATTCTGATCTCAGTATCTGGACATCTTACTGTCAAAAAGTTTACCCTTGACCAATTTCCTGTTTGCAGTCTTGTATGCTTAGGAATAACCACTGATCTTGTTTTATTGAACGTGCAGCTCTGCGGAAAATGTAAAAGGAATGCTGCATTTAAATTATTATTTCATGTAGCGATCTTTTCAAGATGTTGCCACTCCAGTCGTGAGAATGGTGTAGCTTGATGCATTTCTTTCTTCTTCACGGGTTGACCGTGGACTCACACATGTGTCAAACAGCTATCTGCAGTGACGTCCTATGGCTTATATTCTCCCACTACCACAAATGTCCCAGAGCTCCAGCAACCATCTCGTTTCCCCTCCACTGCTTACCCACAAAAAGCAGCATTGCTGCACCTTCTGCACTACATTTGCTTCCTACATACCCACATTTTTTCATGTAATGCTCCATGGAGAGAATTCCTTTGGTTCTCCCTTGTCAATTTATTTTGGGAAAAAGAATATTTTAAGATTAACATGAAAGGAGCATCCAAATGAGAACTAGCCGGAGATACAAATGTCACCACAGGAATACCAGTTCAACATTAAATATGAAAGATCAGATCTGTGACAGCTTCTTTTATTCTGAAAAAGAGGAGAAAAAAAGGAGAGAGAGAGAAAGGAAAAAAAAAAAAAAGAAACCAACACAACTTTGCTAAAATCTCTCTGCAGTGTTCTTTTATCCTTTTGAGATTAAAAGGCTCCTTGTGTTTTTCTCATACTAAGATGTCTCAGAGATTGGAAGCAGTTCAGATCTACTTCTTCCACGAACAGCAGTATGCATCCGCAGCTCTAACTTAGACGGTGACTTTTGGGCAGAAAGACAGCCTCAGGAGCTCTATGGCCTTGCATTGGTAGTTTCCACTTGGCACCTGTTGATTAATGGACTAATCTAAGTAAAATAAGAATTAAAAAATTGCAAATATGTTTTGTACTCTTTCAAAAATAGTAATTTGTAGAAATATTAAAATGTTTTCCGTACTTTTGTTCAGAATAGTATCTGAAAATTAATGTTTGACATTTTCCTGTGACATGAAGATATAAGCTTCACTTAATTTCTTTTTTCCCCTCTGGTTTTGTTTGCTTGGCAGACTTCGGATAGTCCAGCTAAGAAACTCAAAAAAAACAAAAGGCCCTGAACATTTGTTCTTGACATTAATTCTAACACTAGGTCAGTATTTTTTGCACAGCTGTTCACACTTTATAAAAGCAAAGTTTCTCTTCTGATAGGAACAATGCATTTTAAGCCTACATTTTGCTGGAGATTTAGATGTGTGAATCAGTGCTCGGAAGATTTAAAGACGTGAAATCCAACACAATAGCTCGAAGTGAAAGGTGAAAGGTCACACAAAGCTTAAACTGTAGAAAAAAAGAATCAAACTTTAGAAATAGACTCCTAGAAATGAGCTAAATAGAAATTAGTATTAAGAGAAAAACAGTGAGAAATATTTTATATGGAAATATTTTTGTACCGTGCCGATTTCAAATCCAAGAGCTGATAAAAGCATGACTAATTTCTTCATATTTATTAGTCCTATCACTCTGCATCCAACAGCATATTTATCCTCATAATACTAGAGAGGAGGAAGCCTGTTTGTTAACTTTTCCTTTTTTTTTTTTTTTTTGTTGCTATAAAACATATAGATCCACTAAATGTGATAGTAATACTTTTAGACTTTAAAATCAAAATTTTATACTTGGGTAGTTAAGGAATCTTTTTAATATAGAACAGTACACTGAGAAAAATTAAGTCTTTCCACTAAAGCAGAACAGTCCAATGGATAAAAGTGAAATTTTGCGTTATAGAAAACATTTATCCCCTCTTTTTTCTTTTTGCCACAACTGTATTTTTTTCTATTGAAGATTTAAAAAGAAGTATTAAAATGTCTTTAAAAGTACCACTTTATATTTTCCAGCCTGAAGAGAGGTAGTAATCACTGGAAAACTTACAAGAAAATCCTCAAAAGGATGAAGTAATTTTTTTAATATTTCTTCAATCATGCAAATTCCAGGATTTCTGAATCAAAATTTTAAAGAACTGTCCTTATATTTCTTTCTGTCACTTTGAAGCTTTCCCTTTTAATTTTTCATCATATTATTCTTCTGCTTTTGAGTTAGTAATGCCATGTGATGGCAGGAGTACTGTGAGAATTCACATGTTAATGTTTGAAAACGTCCTTTATTTCTGTGAGCGAATTATAAGTGTGAATAAAAAAGTTGTTTAGTTATCTGGTTTTGGGTAGGTGGTCACAGCAGCCACCCCAACGTAGATGAGCTGGCATGGATCACACTGTGGTTATATCATGAAGGTAACAAAAACGCAGCCTGCAGAAATGAACTCTGCATGCAGCTATGACTGCATTTAACCATAGACCACAGAAAAATTAATGCCAAGTGCAGCAACACGTCTTGCACAGGAATCTGACTGAGGTAATTTTACCAACTACTGCAGCCTGAGAAATATAAAAACTAAGGAAAGTGAGCTGCAATAAAGTTGCAGGCATGCCCGGTTGCTAACACGAAATACAGACAGTTTTAAGGTGTGCTGCATTTGAGACCACAGCAGAGTTTTCTTGCAAAACTGCAGTGCTCTGAACTGTCAGACACTCCGTTTGACTTCAGCAGACAACACAGCGTGTAATTTGGACCTTACACAAGTAAATTAAAACCACATTGCTTTTGTTTTCCACAGCCCCTTTTGTTTTCTCCTCATTAGTTTTGCCTCCATTTTCAATCTGATGGAAATGGCTTTAATCACAGGAGGCCAGATCCTCAGCTGTACCAGATTTGTGCTTAGCACAGCTGAAGATAATGAGTCCCAAAAAGTGGCTTTAATTCCTTTCAGCTCCCCGCTCCCCCACCCCGAGTGAGCCCAGGGTGTGAGCAGTTAAACTAGTGTCAGGGCTCAGCATCTGCAGGCTGGACACAAATCTGGGTCTGGTGTCCTTGGTGTGCTCCTGGGGAAAGGATGCTCTGTTCAGGGTCACGTTTTGGGGCACAACCCAGCACCTTCTGCAGGAAGATCTCAACCCAACTATGCGAAATAGATTGGTGCGGTTATTCAACCGGGCAGCTTTCACTGGGTTTGCTACAGGTTTGTGGGTTCCACCTGCTGGACCGTGGGCCATCCCTCGCCTGCTTTTGTGAGCCCAAGGAATTTTGCCAGTGCCAAAGAAGAAATTTCCAGCTAGAACAAATCATGAAGATGCAGGCAAACAATTCAGGTGGTATGTTGTTGCATAGAGCTATGTTATGTACAATATTAACACATGTACAATATTAACGCTACTGGCTATTGCACCAAAGTAACCATTCTGAACCCGTTGTTCAGAAGCAAGTTCCTTGGCAATGTAATTACTTTAAAAAGAAAAATCGAACCTCTTCCAAAGCAGGTTTTCTCCACGCTTTTTCTTTTTTCTTTTTTTTTTTTTTCCCCTAAGACAAAACATTATCAGTACTGTTAGGGTTTAATGGAAGATAGTTCGAAACTAGAAGGCAATTTTGAATGGAAAGTTGGGTTTTTTTCGTCTTTGCCTTTTTATGTGCAAAGAAAGAACGGTCAATCTGAAAGAGAGGAGGAAAAAGTACCCCACATCCTCTTTCCAGAGCAGAGGGGTCGGTATCGATGCCTCTCAAGTGTTTTTGCCATTTTTAGCCATGTTTTTGGTGTGGCTCCACGGCTGTTTTTTCCATTAGAATGTATGAAAATGTGCAACGCGTAGGAAAGCACACACCCAAATACTCCATTTGGGATGCCTTTCAACCTCTGCTTGCCCTTTTGAATAGAGGGACGACCAGGCATTCATGAGAGCTTCCAACATTGTCCTTTGTCAGGCAGCTCAGCGGCGTGCCCGGTCTCCCCCCCCCCCCCCCCCCCCCCCCCCCCCCCCGGCATCAAAGGTTGGCCTCTGGCCCCCTGGGGACTTCGTGCTCCCTTCTCCTCCTCCATCCCTTCCTCTCCCTCTTTCCACATGCGTCTTTTGCACATCCTCCTTCTTTGTAAGGAAAAGGCAACCATAGTTTACCTGTGATGTATTTTGAGTTTCAGAGGTGCTGTGTGCTGCTGTTTGGTTGTTTTTCCAAGGCAAGGAGTAAGATTTAGGAGATGACTTCTATGGAAAGACTTGAGATTCTGGCTTTGGGCCTTTCCCTGGGTCGTCTTCTGCAACTCTATAATGTGATTCAGGAGCACTAGTTTGAAAGCCAGCACAGTGAAGAGAAGTTTCAGAAAAATAAAAATAATTTGATCTAAAAATGTAATGAGAGTAGAGAAAAGAAACAAAGAGAACAACAAGATAGAGGAAGTGCATAATAACTCGTTGTAGAAAAAAAAAAAAAAAAAGAAGTCCCTGTTCAAAGAGATATTTTTCTTCTTCTCTCTTTCTCTGAAAACCACCTCTGCAGGTTTCTCTGGACTCTACACCCCTTTGTGGAGCAATAGCTTCTGGTTCCAGCTGTTTTTAAACCAGGGTCCTGGTGCACTTCACTTGTAGCAAAGGGTGACCGATGCAGTCGTTTCCAACTAGACTTGCAAATAACTTGCAAGACCTAAAAACAGTTGGACTGAGATGTGAATGCGGTCACTGGAAATAGGCTTTCCAAAGCAAAATGCTGTGTAGGTTTAAGGGGGAGAAGAGTACATAGCAGGAAATAATTTTTTATATGACAGGTACCTGCTATGTTGCGTAAAGATCGGAGAGGTCTGGCTTGCTCCTCCGGGTGCACCCATCCCTGTAATCTTTGAGTCTCTCAGTCTACTGTCCAACAACTGATGTTTTTTCACCCACTTCAAAGTTCTTTGATTCAGCATCCCTGCCTGAAGGCCCCTCGAGGATAGAAGTTGCGACTATACCCCTGTGAAGACAGCCACACAATAACACTCCACGGGATGAGCAATAAACTGGAAAGGAATGACATCTGAATTGGTCCATTACATCTCAGCGAATGAAGCTATACTGAAGTTACCGTTCAATTTCCAGTCCATCAGTGGGCTAGTCGGCTCCTCTTGGTATTAACCTCAAGTCCGCATTAAGCAAACAACACAAAAACAAACACATGGAATATATAGTAGGTGTAAATATTGCAAATATTTTAAAGCCCATTGCAAGATGTGAACTTGCCGTGAACTGGGGTGTCTGCTTGCTTGTTGCCCATACTGTCTCAGATCTATGACTTTTACATAACTTATCCAGGATGAATTATCCATCTTTTTCTCCTGGTTTACCTTTAAAAAATACAGTGCAATAGTTAATTTCCAGTCAGACAGTTAACTGAACATTTGAATGTTTGAATATTTTCATCTGATAGATTGACAAGCTTGTACTTGGAAGGTTATGGAATAAACTGTCATCCAGCAAGGATAACAAAAATTTTTAGGAGTACTTCATACTCTTAATAGTATATCCACACAAGGAGAGCCTTATTTTGGTATTAACAGCTTGTACAATGTAGCTTAAGCCCGCTCATAAGAACATGAACTAAAATCCTCAAAATCAAATTTTCTACCAAAACAAGAGTCTAAAAATGGGTTTATATCATTGTAACTGTATCTGCCTGAATTCTTGAATAAGAGAGCTTTCCTGTACAAACAAGACTTTTCCATTCAAATTTAAACCTGCTGCCTCACATCATAAAACACAGCCTTTTTCTTAAGATTTGTCTCGCTTCTCAAAGACGTTGTAGTTAGGCAAGTTGTTCTTCCAGGTCTTCTGTCTCATATACAGCTTCGAGGTTATTAGTACAACCTGTGTTGACTGGTCATCCCTTTAGTCGATTGAGTAACACACAGCAGCCAGCATTACAGATTTCCAGTGATTTTCTAAAGCAAAGGTCCAAAATCTAAAAATGACTAAAAAAATAGTCAGCAAAGCACCTACTTTAAGGTCTAAAGTTTTAGACTGAAATAGCAAAGCAGAAAACAGATTTGATGTGGCAACTACACAATGACTTTTGTGGAGCGAGACTACTAAACATGTAAATTACATCTGCCCAGGTTCTTTTCACGTGATATCTGGGCCCGAAATGAGGATCAGTCTCTAGGATGGGTGCAAAATCTCTTAAATGGTATATGTAGAGTCTTGGTGTTACAAACACATTCCATATGTGTTCAAGTGTCTTCTTTGGGAATCATTCACACCATCATTCACAATGCCATCGTCTCCAGAATTGGCTGTTCACGTTCGGCATGTAAATTGAGACAGTCGTTCTAAATGGGGATGAATGGGACCTACCCATAGCCAGTAAATATCATCCCATCCCGAGATTCTTTTTTGCATTAATGGAAAATGCACAAATTTCTATTCTTATGTGGGAGCACTTCACTTTTCAGCAGATGGCACTATATGGTACATCCTACTGTGCTTTGCACTTTGCTTAAAATACCCTTTTGCCAACTTGACTTGGAAAACATGTTAAGTGTGACACAGAAAATCTTTGGATGATCTGCAAAAACAGGAAACGTTCTGACCGTGCTGAGGAAGAATAGCACGAGGTTCCCATCTCACCAGAGGCAGGAAATTCCAGTTCACGAGAAGTATTTATTCTGCCATAAAAATGTACTTTATGAATTTTTAGTGCTCTGACTCTTTACAGAAGCTCTTGTTGTGGCTAGAGTTGGACACAAGTAGGCAAGAATCACTCTTCTGATTCCCCGCATGCTTTCTTGAAAAAAAAAGTTTACTCTTTTAGCCTTCTAAGGAGATATTACCATTTACAACCAGCCGTGGTTATTGGAGACTGGGATTTTTGGAGAGTAGCAAACATCTACCTGGAAGAAGATTGTGGCTTGCCAAAGTGCGTTTTCCAGGTGGTTTCAAGATCTTGGTCTGTGCAGTAGATGAGTTCCTAATCTTGCACACTGATATTTAAATAGTCAGCGGAAAACTTTCCCAATGCGTACAAAACTACTCAGAAAAGCAGCTGTGTAATAAAGGAGGTTAATTCCAGTAAGGGGACTTTGGATGCTACTCAGTGTGGGGAACTTGGCACAGGTTGGTAGAAAAGCTCTAATTTATTCAAACACTCTTTGGGGCCGTGAAGCAGCCTCCAATCTGAAGAGAGCAATGCCAGGAGAGAAACAATACTTCTGAGTCACACCCTGCTTTCTTCTTGGTTGCGCTTCTAGAAGGTGCATGCATGACTCGGAGGTCCTCAGATGTTTTTCAAGTCACCACACTAAGCCTCGCCCTTGGTAACTAAAACAGTGAACCAAGGTATCAATTAGTGCAGGACTTGGGGGGTGTTTGGGGTTTTTACGGTTCAGAGAGAACTGGAACTATAAAAAGTGTTCAGAATTCTGTCTGTAAGCAAAAGATTGTCAAAACAGGTTTTGTTTAAATTCCATCCACTAAAATAACAGCAAGTTTATGTCTATTTGTTGTTCTCTCTTCATTTCCCCCTCACTCTCTTACTATTTAGAAACTGGTGTTAATAAAACACATTTGTCACAGCTTTTGCCATTTCTTAAGGCCCTAGACCTCTTGGCTGAATAGTTGCAAACAGATTTGAAAAGAAAAGTAATAGCACCATAATTTTGCCAGAAGTTATAGCTCCTATCGTGACTCTGAACCTGTGAAATTTTTGAAAGGGAAAGAACGTGTGCTGGCAATAGTACTTGATCTGTGTTTCAAGAGCAGAGTTGAAGCCAGCCCCCCATGGGCTGCAGACGGGGATCACAAAAAGGACGGTCTCCGTAAGCAAAACGCTGCAGGTCCTCCCGTCCCTTCCTCCCTACCCGTACGTACAGAAGTGGATTTCAGAATCAGATTCTGCATAAGTAACTTCCAGAGCTCTCACCTAATCTGCAGGCTTGTACACTTCACAACAGCTTAGGGTCTGGCCTCTAGTTTTGTGCAGTCTTTTCTTTTTTTTTCCTGAGTGACTTCTGCCTTCATGAAAGCGTGAAAAAGTATATCTACATATACATTTTACATATATATATATATACACACGCAGCATATATATATATAAAGAATCCTTCTCCCTCTTTATATCCACACTACACACAATTGTACACCAGAGCAGGTGCTGCAGTATTATTTTGATAGTAAATGTAGCACGTACAAATGTCATTATTCCGTTTGGTATTTCTGGAGGAACAGGATGCACATTTCCCAGGAAAAAGCACAAAGTGCTGGAGGAACACAGAAAAACTTTCAGCTGTTCTCTAGTATCTGAGATTTCAAGCCTCCAAAAGTAAATCTCAAGGGACAGGGATCTAGCAGTATCCCTTGTTATTCTGTATATAAAGGCCTCAAGTTTACACGATTTCTGGTTTATTCCTTATGGTGGAAAAATGTGAATGGGACTCATTCTGCTCCTCTGTCGCCAGTGAGATCCGCTGGGGCACGGTCACCATCCCAGCGCCAGGATGCCTGGGGCCACGGCTCTTCAGAGCAAAGGTTCTCCATCTTGGACAACAAACCATAACCCACACAAGTCTCTTGTGGGTTACACTCATAACCACACTTGTACTTCCCGGTACGTGTTGACCAGCAAGGGACTCAACAGAAACGGGGAGCATTCAAATCTCAGACTATGCAAACTCAGAATAGGAGAACCCAGTACTTACCGCTGTAACCTGGAGTGAAATTATCAGAATATGAAAAACTAGGAGCTTAATCTCTCTTTTATCAACCCCAATCTGATCCCAAACAGTTAAGATAAATTCATATTTTTGCAGCTGTGTGGTCAGTAAGCCAGAATGATGTAGAGCGAAGGCTCAGGGATGCCGTAGATAAGGTAACTCATCAGCAACCTGCTCTCTTTTACCCCAGTTCTGTGTTGAAGCGTCGTTCTCCGAAGTGGTACTGCTGTTACAGGTAATTTAAACAAAAAAGACTGTTCTTCAAAGGCATCGTTGTTATACGGCGAACAACATGTACTTTTGCACTGTGTACGTTGCCTGTCAGTGCTCCGCGCGGCAGCACGCGCGGTGTGCTCTATGGCGTTTAGGAATTAATGCCTCCTCTTGGAATCCTATCCCCATTCCAGCCAGTATTGCCGATTATGTATGAATGGGACAGTTCTAGGAGTCATTAAACATCTGCTTGCATAAACACAGTGAAAATAAATTTAATGCGGCACAAAGGTGTATCTGCAAAATACATAAGCCTTTGCATGAAGGTATATATGTTGGGAGTGTTTGTGACCTACTTACATATGTAGTTTCTTGATTTTGCAACTGCACCAATTTCCCCTCTGTATAATACAGTGAGTGAGGACAATTCTAAGGCACACCTTTGTACTCTTATTTGAAAACATAATCTAAAATACCAGTGTGTGAGCTCCAAATTAAAGTGCACGTTTACAAGCATTAAAATAAGTGCAACGGTGCTCACAAAATACTGATTTATTTTAATCATTAATAGTTAAAATTCCCTTCCTCCTTCTCATGATCCTCTGTTCATGTAAGTAATATAAGATACTTATTTTGAAGAAACCAAATCTATACTTGTTGACCAATATAATTTGATTCTTCTTGATCCTGTAATATTTTTTTTCAAATAATCACTTTTTTGCATATTTTCTAAAACTAACTTTACATTTTAACTAGACATGGGTTTAATCCTCGGGAAGACTCCATGTGGTGTAAGCTACCAAGCTGTGCTCTATTGAATTTCTGTGAGCATGGCAACTTCTGTAGAGAGATTTATCTGACAGCCCTGCAAAAATATGCTGAGCTCTTGTTGACTGGACTTTTTTCAAATAGCCATGGGGACATTCTCTACTGTTTTTAGAGCAGCTACAGCTAAACGCAGGATAAGAAATTAAATTAGTTTCGTATTAGATAAGCCATGTATGGACGAATCAGACAAGTTTTATTAAATGCTACAAAACGGCTGATAGAAAGCTAATGATATAACAATTTTTTATGCCACTGAAGCCACTACAGCATCTTTCATTTCATTTTTAGTAACTATTTGGTAGGACTATGTCACTTGTAGAACCCATAGGGAGGCAACACCTACCTGTAACGCAGGACCAGTCTGTGGCAATATTGCATTTAATTGGGAGATTTTATTATAGCATTATGGAACTTAATGATGGGCCTCCCTATAGAAAATAGATTTGTATTGTTCGTTAACCCCTCAAGCAGGTATCTCACAGGCTGGTTAATGTGGCGTGGGTCACCTCTCAACTAAGTTCTGAGGCGTGGAAGGGATGAGGAGTAATCCAGCAATACCCTGGAGCCCTCGCAGGGTGAAATAAATTAATTTTCAGGAGGCTTCGGAATTTTATTTTCAATCAAGATAAACAGGAAATAATCTGGCTATTTAATTCAGTTCTCAACATTGCTGGACAAATGGGAAGCCAAAGGTTACTCAGAGCAAGTGTGCAATACAGCCGCAGTGAAAGTACGGTAAATTAGCCCGCACAGGAGTAGTGTTACTGCAATTAGACTTCTACTATTACCCCAAGCTAGTTTGCTAATTTGAGGATCTCTAGATTATGCTGCAGACAGTTCTAACTGCAACGTGGACACGTCCCTGGAGCTACGGTGTATTAATGTATCCCTCTGCACAGCAATGGACTTCACAGCCGCTCTCGGAGTCATTTAGGCTATAACTAGAGGTTATTTATTCAGATTAGTTACCAATGACCTTAATTTAATCCTTATTTTAAATATATTTACCATTAAACATCAACAATTCGAATAAGTAATAATTTCAATGCAACTGTAAAAAGGAAAATATGCAGAAAAGCTCTGAAGCTCTTTCACTATCTGTTGCATCAAAGACAAAAATATGCAAATAAAGACCGAGATTGGTCTGCCACAAAGAAAAGCAAGCAATAAAGGAATTGGTTCTAATCACTGAGGAAAATGTCTCGTTTCCTTTCTTAGTTTCCATGTGCAACTTTCATAATAGTTGTTTTGCCTCATGTCTTAATTTCTAAAGGCAGATCCTTTTACTGAAGGATTATAAATGAACCGTGTGCAGGAAGCGCTAGCTTTCTGTATTTAAATCACTTACCAGCCAAAGATGATAAAGAATTAAATTTTCCGTTTTAAACAGCTGTGTTTCCAGTCTTTATGGCTATAAGGAGACCCTTCCAAACCCAAACAGAAAGTAAAGAAAAGAAATGACCTTCACTATCAACAGTTATAGAGACAGAACCTGAATTCCCTTCTACGAATAGGCTGCTAACTCTGAAGCTTTTAAATGATGAATATTTAAATGTCAAGATTAACAATTTTAGCTGAAATATTTAACTACGTTCTTCTTCACTGATGCTGAATTTAATAGGAGCCGAAAATTTAATTAGTGCCTGCTGTAGCTAGATCAATTGATGAAAGTGATTATATGGTTTGTTTACTTATGACAGGAGGGAATGGGGATTCGTGATTGAGGAGGTCCCGTCTACTTCTGTGTTCCTTAATATCAACAAATGTGTATGTTTATACCGTGACTGTAATGTATCGAGACACCAGTAATAAGATGGTGTTTCCAACATGCGTATGATACATGCAAGACACGAGAGAAGGTGGTTGTTGACAAAGTGAGAAAATAATGTCCCCAAATGTTATGTTTGCTCTGCATACTCCTATGCAGCCACCGAAAGATGATAGTGTAGCTCTATGCTGGGGCTGAAGACATCAGTCATCTCAGTTTCAAATCCCAAACCCTCTTACCTCTTTTTAGTTAGCAGAAGTCTCAACTTTCTCCCACTCTGCTGTGACATTTCTGAATCTTCACCCCTAGCAACTCCTATTTTGCAGCCTCACAAGTCTCCGTTGCATAATTCTTTCACTCATTGTCACTTTTCAGTTAATGAAAATCTTAGAAAGCTTAATTCATTTGAATTCGCAACAGAATTCAGAGCTAGCGTGACTCAGAAAGCTGTGGGCATTGCTGCACTATTTAAATCCCACATACAGTGAACTACACGGTGTTTTGGTTAGAAGAAAGCAACCCAATATTAACTCCTGTATAGCTTAATTTCATGACACTCCAACACATGGAAAGTCCCTAATTTGTCATCACATTTCTTGGTTTGCATCCACATACCAGGAGCCCTGAAACGGTGGTCAACGTGCAGCCTGTGCGATGCCAGCCACTCCAAAGGAGTAGTTGGCCTGGCAGGAGATGTCCCTGTCAAGGGCGATACCCACACTGGTGGCTGCTGGTGGTGGGAATATCTGCCAGGGAAAAAAAAAATAAAAGAAGAAAAAGAAGGAATCTCTTTCATTTACTCTTTCTTTCCAGTATATTACAAAACAGACTCAAGAGACTGCTGAAGCTCTGGTAGAACAACAGACCTTACCATAATTCTGAATCGCGCATTTCCAGGCAGGGTATGGATTTTATTATCTCTATTCCTACTGTTCTTTGGAGTTCGAGGGGTGGCCAATGTTAACCAAGCAAATGCAAGCTAAAGAAGGATTTTTTTTTTCCAAAAGCCAGCAGATGATGTTACATATGTTTGAAGATGTTATATTATTAGATGCTTTTAAAAATGCATCTGTCTGCATTCACATAAGTAAGGCACCAGTATACCTGGAAGTTCTAAAGAAGCATGAGTTATGATAATAAAAATAAAATAATGGTACTAAAAAAAATATATAAGTGATTTCCTTACAACCTCTCTTTTACAGTTTTTTAATTTCCTACTGGTTTTTTCCCCCTGTTTTATTTTTGGCATGTTTTCACATCAAGAATATTTAAATAATTCAAGGGGAAAAAAATCTAAATGTCTTAATGAAATTAGCTCTGTTGAATTCAAATCAATACTAAAAACATTCACCACCAACTGGGATGACATCAGGCCTAGGGAATTTGAACAGATATATTTCAGTGAAAACCATGACTAAAAAGATGTCTGTTCTTAGCGATCCCCCCCTTTTTAGATTCAATCATTCAAAACAAATTTTGCATACTTTTCATGTGTATTTCAGTGCCTCCCGTAGACAGAAATAGATAATGGATGAAACCACCGTCTGATGAATATTGTCCATAGATTATCACACGCAACCAACTTGAATTAAAATGATGTTTGTACATGAAGACTTTTTCATTTCAGAGCACGGTCTGTACGATAAAAAGAATCTGTGTATTTAATGCTGAGATTCAGAGACAACATAAACAGAGTACTGAAGGTTCACAGGTCTTGAATTACTTGCCCTGTACAAGCACAGAAGTGATACTGCCCAAAATTGCTGTGTCTTCACTGCTCTCTTCATTTGGAAGCACTGAAACTAGTACATCTATGAGGATCTATTTTTCCCACAAGTAATTTAACTACCTTTATTCACGACCCAACAGTTAAGGTGTGACACCCTGGTGGCCTTTAACCGTTGACCAGGCTAAATTTGTCTCAGCTTTCAGGTAAGCTGTTTTTTCTGCCACTGGGTGGTTACTGAAACCCACTCCTTTTCAACGGTGTTTCTTCACGCAACCCTACAGCCTTGGTTGCTACTCTGGGTTGCAGAGCTATCTCAAGGGACCAGGTTGATCGGTCATACCAGGCATACAGAGTTTGGGTGGAAGAAGGCTGGGAAGGCTGGGCTTCAGGTTTGTGGGTGGGCAGGGGGGCAGGACAGGGGGTCAGGGGAGCTGTTGGTCAAGGCCCATAGGGTGCAGAGTGTCTCCTTGCACGACCTTCGGTAAATCTTCCTTTGAAAAGCCAAGGGTCAGGGTGGGAAGGCAAGGAGGATATAACCCCAGGGTGGGAAGCAGAGGACAGCCCAAGGGTTGCTCTCCTGAAGCTGCTGACAGAGATGCCTCCTACACTGTAGCCCTTGGAGCAGGGTTTGTCACCAGCTACTTGGTCTTTTCCTCCTGTAGGGCGGAGTTTGTGGTTCTCATCTCTAGCATCATTTGAAAAGTGGCTGCCCTTCATCCTCAGCAGAGGCTGAGCAAGTTTGGAGCCAGCTCTTTGTGGACGAGGCATCTGGGCAGAGCACAGGAGCAACACAGAAATACGATGGGAAAATGGTGTCGAATTAGATCATTCGCTACTGTTCCCAAAGCTGGAATTTAGTCTCCTTGTTTGCTCTCCTGGGAGTGCGTAAAGATATAATTTTCATAATTAAAAAGTCAATATTTGACAAGAGATACCTGGTACCTGTATTCTGTGTGCTTTCCCTCTTACTTAGGAAGTTATTTGCTGCCAGAATCATAAAAAGATTAAGTAAGATTAAGGAATACACACTGCTAATGGCATGTGCTCTTTGTTAAACAAATGCACATGACGAGTATGAGACTAATTTGGTCCTCTGAACAGACCACCAGTTTCTCTGGGTCCTGCTAGGAAGCAAAAGAAAAATCTATGATGTCCCTTGTCCTTTGAGGCAAACACTGAAGATGAGAGTTTCAATTTTTATCCTTTAATTATTTTTTTTTAATTGGTCAGACTGAAATTTTACATTCAATAAGATATTTGCTTCAGGCTGCTGTTGTTATTCAGAGTTTAAGTAGTTTGGCTGTTGCCAAGAATACAGATTAAAAAAGTATATGGGTTTGATCATGTCGTATCAAAAAATGCACACGGTCCTTTGCTTGAAGGGTGACCTGAAATTTGGCAGGAATCAGGGGTGTGCATTTAGGCATGCTCATGAATGCCCATGCATATTTGCTAAAATTAAGATGACTTTAAAATTATATTGAAAAATAATGAAAACAATACAAAGTAGTTGTGGTGTAAATCGGTACAGATCTGGCAAGTTGGCAGCTAATTTCTTTGAATATTTTATCTGGAATGGGTATGCTCTATTAGAAACGGATATTTTATTCTGATGAGAATGTACATCCAACTACTCTACAAAGAGTCTGAGTACAGTCACCTGAAAATGATAGAGGATACTTCATTTTTGCATGGCCCGTATAATCTATATGTATATAGCTTTAGTGTATATTATGAAAATACATTCATTAATATCTGGGATTCACTCAGAAGCTACTCTGAGAAATGCTCCAGAGGACATTAACAAATTAATAACTTTATACTCAGCATAGTCTTTACATCCCTTGCAATAAATAAGGACTGAGGCAAAAAATGGAATGACAAAAATAAATGAAATACTGAGTCCATTAAACTCCATCCATTCTATTAGCCCAGTGAGGAAAAATGTTTGGGGAATATGCAACAGGTAAAGTTGACAGATCTGGAGTTGGGTTTAGGAGGTTTCAGAAAAGTCCCTCTTCACAAAAATTTTCTTGCTCGTTCATACAGGGCAGGGTTAATTTATTAGGTGGTTCCTGGATGCAAGCACTGGGGATGCAGTACAGAGACTCTCTTCTGCCTCTCCAGGCCAACTAAGGCTCTCAGCACACCGGGCTCCACAAGCACCTTCATCAGGAGGAGAAAGCAGGTTGAAAGAACCAGCAAAGTGTAAAGGCACATACACGCTGCCTCAGGAAAACAGTAGGTGGGCAGGGAGAAAGAAGTGACTCACTGAGATGTCCACAGTTTAAGATGTTCTAAAAAGAGCTGGCCTACCTCCATTCAGAAGCGAGACGGTGGGTGTGACTATGAGTATACTTTGTTCCATCAGAGAAACAGGTAGACCATACAATAAACCATCAAATACATGCCAAAAAAAAAAAAAAAAAAAGAAAAGGAAAAAAGACGGAGGTGGCGGGGTGGAGCCCAAATGGGCATGAGGACTACGTTGGCCAGCTGTGATGGGATGTCCCTGGCCAGAACCAGTGCTCAGGGCTACCCCAGGCTCTGGTCCTCGCCTAAAGAAACTCTCAGCATGTAGAAGGCAGAGGGTTTCGTGCCTCTGGGAGCAAAATCTGAGAAACCACAGGAAGGGTCAAGTGTGGAGATAATGCTGTGATCAAATCCATCATCGCATGTTGTCAGCAGCAAGGTTGCCTGGGCAAACTGAATTCTGGCATTTACAAAATTTTGAATGTTTGACTTTGCAAGCTTAGCATTCTTCCACTCTTTTTGGTCTCTTTGGCAAGATGCTGAATAGATGTGTGCATATTTGTAGTTAGGATGCAGTTTTAGAGGATACAGTTTCCATGGAGTGTGTAAATAAATCCTACTTTCAGAACTGTATAAACCAAAGGGCTTTCCCATTCATTTCCTTGACAAATAAGCTCGCCTTTTTACTGAGGCTTGGGATTTTAATATGTTTGTTAGAATTGTATGGAGTAGTACTATAAGAAACACCCACCTTTTTTCTCATTCTTAAACAATTTTATGCCCACAGAATTACTCTTTGAATACTGCAGAAATGTACGTAAATTAGACTCTAAACTCATATAGTTTTCCCATGTGCAAATGACATCCAAGAGAGATAAATTTTGCACGATTTCTTTTTAAGTTACAGTTATATTCTTGTCCAATTGCTCCAGCTACATATTGTAAAAGGGAAAATAATTTGCAGAAGCGGAGAATTGGAAAAACATTCATGGGTGTTTTTTTTTTTCCTTTATTCTCCTATGATTTAAACAGGGAGATATGTATTACTTAAATTAAGCATACAAGTTCTCTAAAAGGATAAACATATTCTAAAGGAAACGTCATTCCACAAGAACTAAACTGCGTGGGGGAATCTGTCTAAACTCTGCTAAACAGGGTTGACGTGTAAGTACAAATGGAGAGATCTGAAAGGGTCAAGGTCCAAATGCTCAATTCTTATCTTCTCATTAATATTTAATGCATTATTTGAACTCCAGAAGCCCATTCCTAATTCGGATGTGTGGGACCTTGTTTTGGTGTTGAGGCCTTTCTGTCTAGTGGTGAAGTCATCATAGGAAATTAGTGGCAACACACAGGCAAGGCAGATTTTTGCCGGTTTCTTCCTTTTAAAAGGAGAAGTCATTTTGAAATCATAAATATGTTTGGCACAACCAGAAGCCGCACAGCTTTTGTGATTTTCCTCTTGACTTCCATCATTATTTAAACTGTATTTCTACCTACCGTATTTATAAAAAATAATTCTCTCCTGTATTACAGAGGACTCTTTTATGTAGTATGTTGTTCTTCATATGGAAAATGTGAGAATTAATCTTTGTGCCATTCAAAATGCGTGTCTGACTCCCCACCTGGTCCAAACAAGAAAGTCACTTGTGCTGGGATGAGGATACAAGAGTGACCACGTCAGTCCCTGCGAGATGGGGGAAGGTGAAAGGATGGCGAGAGGGATGGTTTCAGGTGCTGTGAGAATCAGGCCCTGCCCAGGAGGAACACCTAATCCAATGTGCGAGATTGGGTAACCTATATGGAGGTAGGTTACGCTGGTATTAAGTCGTATTGCAACACAGTTTAAAAAAGGGGGGAGGACAGAGTAGGAGGGCAAAAGCCTTGCACTGTCCCTACCCTTGGCCCCATCAACGTCGACATCGATAATTAAGTGTTCTTGGACTGGTCCATGAACTTGGCCACAACATAGCTGAAAAAATTCCTCAGGCTGCGAAACTGTTACTCAGAAAACCACTGACTTCTCAGTGGCGTGAGCAAAGATGCTTTTTCACTTGGAAAACAGATGATGTGGACGAAACAGCTTTTTTTGTAACCCGTATTCTAACTTCTTGGCCCACCATGAAATATGATTTTAGTCAATGTAACTTCACTCAATAAAACTTAGTTGTCTTCTTTCAAAAAGTATTGTAGCGGGGAAGCATAAAAACTCGTCCCAGATGCCGTCCACCACAACATTCATCCTCTTGTAAGAATCCACCAATTAACAACAACTGCTAAAGCGTCACCTTTCTTCTGAAGTACAGTAACCTTTTTGTATATTTGGCATAACTGCATTGAAAGGAATTCTCACAGACGTGAAATCCCGTGTGTGCGTAGGCACCTACGCGTGTGCCTGTGCAGGATGCCCCAGCAGCAGAGAATAAGGCCAAATGCTTCAGCTGACAGTGGTGCGTTTATTCTTTTGTTGTCCTGTATTTATAGGCTACAGCATGCATTTATTTCCAAGCATAAAACGTTGATTCAGGCTGTACGCGCAGAGGAGCTTTTTATAGGTCATTGGGACTGAGAAAATACCGCCTGTTCCTTATGTCTCATAGCAGTATATCTTACATATCGTTCAGTTCTGGAAATCTACGTTTTGATCTGTTTGAGGATACCAGTAATAATATACTTTTGGAAATAGTTCTCAAGATTACATGAGTATCACTATCCATTTTGTCACCTGTCACATCTAAAGATCCACAATACCGTAGTAAAATATGCTACAAGCCTGGATTGATGTACTTTGTTTAAGCCTGTTGACATACAATACTTTCTTCTAGCTACCGCTGAATGCGTTAGCTATTTATAGGCATTGAAATTCACCATGAATCTGTGTTTAAGGCAAACCGTGTAGAAAGAAAAAGAATGTATGATCATTTTATGTTTTATGTAAATGTGTAAGTGATGCCAACGTTAGGTGTACATTCAAGGGAAAAGCGAAAATGCAAATCAACGTTACAGCACCCCAGTCTACTCCATCACCATTTTTAACCCCCTGTCGGCCACCTTCCCTGCTCTGAAAAGCCCCTGAGCCTTTCAGAACACTGCAGGGATTACCATGCTGTCTATGCGATAGAGGTGAAGACGGAAACTTGCTGTTGCAAACATAACCCTAAAAATCAAGCTGAAAACATGTTCCTCTTTCCAACTGACTTTCAAAGGGCAGTGTGGAGGATCGCAGTAGTAATGAAGATGAACTGAACCAGTAATTATTTAGCCACTGGGGGATGATGTGCAAAACTAAATCTTACCATCGGTCGTAGTCATAACTGGTAGCATTTAAGTGCCAGGTTTATGAGATGTAGCGATCCATCTCCATTACACGTCAGATGCTTTACTTAAGGTGGGTTACAGGGGATCCCAGTTTTTCTCCCAGGCGAAGTTGTCTTGTCTGAACCTCCTGCACAGGAGTTCTTCTTGGTGTGCCTCTTCTCAGTACCACTCTTCCATCCCCACACAGCCGTCATATGAATTGGAGTCAAGCTTCGAATAAGCTTCGAATAAGGGTTCTGAATATTAACCCTTCGAATAAGGGTTCTGAATATTTCAGTTAATAACTTCCGTATTTGTGTGTGTGTATATATTTGTATATAATGTTCTGACGCTAATTAGAGCTGTTTAAAGATATCACCACTAAAGAACTCTTTGGTCTTAGGCAGTTTGTGAGGCAAACAGCCAGTCTGGATTTTGTGGACAGTTAGGAGGTTTAGTCTCAAGAAGGAGGTATTTTACATCTACCAGCTCTTCAAACCATGGATGTTTCAATCCCAGTGCCTTCCTACTACTAAATTAGCACATAGCCCAACCGCCAGAGTTAGCCACAGTAAGATAATACTGCAATCAGTATGGAGAAAGAACAGCGAACTCGAACTTTGAAATGTAGGTGCAATTATAACCCTCCCCATTTGAACACATCTACAGATTTTTATTCCTCTGCACAAAGTTCCTGACTTCATTTAGTGATATTATCCATTTCCTGTTTGCACTCATGAAAAGATATTCGCTTTTTGACACAAAAAAAAAAAAGGAGGTGGTGATGGTGTTACGGATTTTAATACTTCTGCTGACTGCTGAAACACCTCTCAGGTTAGAAATTCATGAGACTCCATGAGTTCCCTCGCATGGGCTTTGTCAGCACATGGATGGGAAACATTTATAAGATCTCCTCAAATGCTGCAGAAAATGGTGTCAGTGACTCATTTATTAGTTTCCAGCGTTTCTTTGAACTCAGTACAGAATAAATGTCCCAAGATGGTGCAAAAACATTCAATTACTATTGGCCTCTATAACAAAGTGAGATCTCTGCAAAAAAAAAGGAGAAATATTTGCAGATCAAACGCCAGGTAAGAAGTGGCAAATTTCAGCATTAAGTGCAGTCATTATCCTATATTAATGAGATTTTTGAAGCAATGCAGAATGAGAACTGCACAAACTTCTAAAATATAACCCATTGTGTTATTTACAAATGTATAAACAGAATCTTAAATTAAAAACCTGGAAGAGCTGAGAGATGAGCTGAGCACTACATATTTGCGTGCATCTTTTTTTTTGTAGGCCAGTTACTAAATTTTTGCTACATAATGTTTTTCTAAGCAAATATTCATTGAGCTAGCAAAAGTATTAGAGCTAATCACTGTAGTTTTCCTTTAACATGGCATTTTTACATGACACCCACTCCCAGGATTACAATTTTGTTTTGACACACACAATAATATTTAACTGCTGGATGGCATGAGATTATCACCTCAAATGCTTCAGCATGAGCGTAGACCTGAAACTCTAATATTTTCCCATCCTTTATGGACAAGCCCAAGAAGAGCTTTGAAGTCCTGTCACTGGCGGTGGTGAATAATTTAATAAAGCTATAATTTCAAATATGCACCCTTATCCAGAAAAATACTTGAGCTTATGCTTAATTTTAAGTGTAGGTGTATTGGCTCCCACAGGGATATTCATGGGCCTCAATTCTTTCCTGGTTCGGGTCTAATTGGCAAAACATGCTGTAGCCAAATTGAAGGCTAGGTTGCCAGTTCAGTCACAGCCTTAAGGGAGAGATGATGCTTAAGGAGCCCCACCTCACGATCTGTCTTGGAAATATTTTTATTCACAGACATATACAGACCTTTTAAGTTACAACCCCTGGCACTGGCACAGTTACTCAAGTGAAAAAAATAACCCCTTTAAAAGGGACTGGGAAGCCGTTCTCACAGCCCTAATTCCTCTGTCTGCTGTTTTGTGAGGCAAAGGATGACATTTGTGTTGGATAAAAGGGTTGCCAGATGCTTCTTTCCCTGTTACTCACTTACACCTTTGCTCCCATGTAGACCATCGCATTCTGTGATGCTGGCCCAGGCATGGCGGAGCCTTCCTTTGCGCGGGCACACATGCACAGATGACCACAGTGGACTAGCCGAAAATGCCTAAGAAAAACCCAGACGTACGCTTTTACCTCCCTACAGTATTGTGCCCTCCCACGCCTATCGAAGTCTGAATCCTACCACAGCCCAGGCGTGAATATTGATCCCTCCTGCAGCCGCTTAAATACCAATATTTATTCAGTGGTGCCTTTCACGAGTTATTTTCAGACCCTTCTGTCTCTGCCCAAGAGTGGAGAGCTCAATTTCCAAAACCAAGAAGAACTGGGTGTGTGCGTATTTCAAGAAGAATTCAGTTGTAGCTCTAATGCCCTGCAATACCAGGTTTTCAAGATATTCTTTCTAAGTTCATGGGGTGCAACCAATGAAAAAGCAGATATTAAAAAAAAAAAAAAAAACAAACCCAGAAAATTCCAGTGACTTTTCCCTCGATACCTAGATCTGTATCTATCTACAACTCGATGGTTGTAGGACAGGATGTTTCCCTATTATCCAAAAGTGATGTAAAATTCTTTTGAAGAAATGTTTTTGTTGGCTCTTTTATACTGTTGCTGTCTCCCTTCTGACATGTCTCTGTAGCTTGTGTGAGTTAGCTTGTGAACTAATTTAAACTAAGAAAGACAAATGTATTTTAAAAAATTGTCCCACACTGACAAGCAGACTGATCATTTTGCATTCTAGCTTTTGTGAGGGGGGATAAAATTGCTATATAACATTTTAGATTAAAAAAAGAAATATTCAGCATTAAATATTCAACATTAAAGTTCCTCGAATTTAAAAATAAATCTACAGTCTTTCTTCTAAAAATGCTGCTGTCAAGCGCTGCTGATTCTCATTCAGGAAACACACTATATAAGAATCCTGTATTTATCAAGCTAAAGGAGAAAATGCTTTGAAAAATTAGTGACCCCCAGTATAGCCTATAAGAGCTTTTTTTATTGAGCAAACGCGTCAGGGAATGGCATCCATTCATGGACAGTCCCAAATTTCTCCATTTTGAGGAACCGTGATGCTGGCATCTGTCAGTGGCATTCCTGGAAATACATGACTTCAGAGACACTCTGCAGTTAAACACTCTCAGGAGCTTTGTCCGTGTGACCGATGAACCTGTAAAATGTGTAAGATCAGCTGCATACGTAACTTACAGGATGAAGTCATAGTACCACTAGACGAAGGATAATCAGTTGACTTTCCTTCATACAAGCACAACTGGGAAGGGTTTTTTGCCTTCTATTGTTAGCTCTTAATCCGTTTCTCGTGCTGAAGTCTTCCCTTAATTTTAATTAGTTCATTCCTGAAAATATGAGTGTGTTGAAGAACAAATGACGGGAACAAAAGGCTGCACATACGATAATGAAAGTCGTCTAAGTGCCTGAGGGGGAAGCTGGGAGATGGAAACCTGCTTCACTGTTGTGTCTTCGTACAGCAGTTCAGCGTGGAGCACACGGTGCCGACCTCCCTCCAAGGTTTACTCCTCACCGTGCCTTCGGGGAGAGCAGAGACTCTACAGATGCGACAATGGCGTTGTGCTGGGATGCGATGAGGATATGACCAGAAATCATATCTCAGAATGGGCCACACATAGCGTGAAAACACAAAGTTTTGAGTGCCAGTCTTATTCAGTGTTCATCCTCAGTGAGGTCAGAAAGTAAATGTAGGAGTATTCATAAAGTGGGATACACTTCATGGTTATTAATATTTAAGTAATGATGAAAACAGAAAGAATATTTTCTCTGGAGATAGAAGAGCTAAAATTTATTTGTCCTATGGGTAGATAAATTGCAGTTCATTCCATCTAGCAAGCTAGTCAACAGCCTTCAATCCTGGCAGTTTTCAAAAGATCCTAAATGACCTTCTCATTTCTGCGGCTTAGAGCCTTCCTGGTGCAGATTTCAGTTCCAACATCTGATCTGAGAGCTGACATATCTCAGCACTTCATCAGAGCTAACATCTCATCCCCAATCTTCTCCTGGCCAGCAAGAAGCAATACTGATGGTTACCGCTGATTGCAGCATTTGATATTAACAGCCTTCTGGAAAGAAGGTGGGCTATAAGTCATCCTTCAGTGGAACAAAATCAACAAGTTCTTTTCAAAAAGAAATAATCAAACCCATGTATTTTTGAATAAGAAGAATTTATAACATTGTAGTTTTAAAAAACATGATGAGCTACATTTTCATAGAATCATAGAATGGTTAGAGTTGGGAGGGACCTTGATATTCAACAATTATGAAACCAGTTAAAGGACATTTAGCCTCAAGGGCAGTGGTCGTAAGTCCATGCAAGTCAGTAGCAATCAAAAGTTATTAAATATTGTGTGGTCAGTTGCTCACATAGAATTAGTTCATTGCTTCCATTACAGTTTCATATCCTTGCTACTAAAACAATTAATAACTGCAGACATTTTAATGGAAAAACTGTGACATAAATGGATGCAAAGATTGAACCATTAGTGGCAACTCTTCAGGGCAATGCATGGAAAGAGAGTGGTGATTCATTCTGGGGCTGTTCAGGCTGTATTTTGTGGGAAATGCTGAATTTAGGCAAGAGTGACGAAAAGCAGCAAGTCTTTGGGGAGGGTCAGACAACTGCAACTTTCTACGTGTGAAGCACCACATCTGAGCTGATCACCCAGCCTTCTCCAGTAGTTAATGAGGAGAGTGAGGTACTCATGAAAACATTCTTCCCTGTTGAAACGGTGGGTTTAAGAGAGTATTTAGGAGGAATTTCCTAATTGTACTGATGTTGAGTGGCCATGGACTTCCGCAGGGTAAAGCCAAGAGAAAAAGGCAGAAACACATTTTCTTGTTTAAATTCTCAAAGCTGTTTTCATCCTCCTAGTCCTTCAGGAATATGAGTTACTGTGTCCACGCATGGCCAAAAGACTCAATAACCTGAGAGTGGCTTACACGTTGTGGCATGTCTGTTTGTGTGGGCAAGTAAAAAAACAAATGTGGTCTTTGACAAACGTATGCATAACCTTCCATTGTTATGAAGATTGCTTTGAAAGTCTTCGGCAGGAAAGCCCTCTTCATCACCAGCTACAGTGAATCTTTCACATTTGCTGCAGCTTGAAAAGGCCTGGTTTGGGTGTGGAAGATGAAACGAGACCAGAAGTGAGATAAAAGTTTGGTTTTCCTGGGTATAATATGGAGGCAAGAATGTCATTTTCAAAGAAATCCTATTTACTTTTCTCTTGAGCAAATGACATGATTAAATATTTATCTTCATAATTGTAGTCAGATGTTGGATGTAGGAAGAAGTACACATAAAAAGGTGATTTGGTAAGCCTGCCTCAAAAAATGCTGATGCTGTGGATTTAAGCAATAAATGCATTAAAGCCTCTGCAGATTCTACAACATATT